>NC_136910.1:8432111-8483322 GCF_949606895.1 Notothenia rossii
ACTGAGTTTTCATTTTGAGATGAACAAGTCAATATTTTCAGAAAGTTTCTCATTAAAGACTTAGTCATTATTTTGAGATATGAGGTAACTCTTTAGGAAATAAATGGCATCCAAGAGTCTCCATGGAGAGGCGAAGTCCCTCCCTCTCCGGTGGACCTTATTTCGGAAAAAGTATGTATTGAAGTAAAAGGAGAGAGAAAGATTATCTTTCGATCCCGTTTGAATTTTGCCACGAAATTACATAATATGAATGTTTGTCAATTTAAAAGATAATTTTGCAAGTCAAAAAAATTAAAATGTGTCGTAAAACTGTGAAGTAACACTTTTTTTTGTGTGAAACCGCTCACTGAACTACATCTCCCGTCTCGCACCACACACCAAGACGGCCGTCACGTTGGCACATTTCACTTCTTTCCTTCAGAATGAGGCGAAAAGTATTAAAAGAGGTGAAAATCACTACAAGTCTGGGCATGTTGATACATACTACATACATACAAGCTGTACATACACACAAGGGGAGTTAGTTGGTTCCGTAAGAGCCAGCATGCGGGACCGGGATTCTGGGATTTGTAGTCTTTCTAGTTGCGTATTTTTCATAGTCTTATATTTCAACAGTTTTACGACAAACTTTGACTTTTTTGACATGGAAATTATTATTTAAGATGGACAAACATCATATGTGTAATTCATGGCACAATTCAAACGGGATCGAAAGATAATTTTGACTTCAATACATACTTTTTTCCAAATAAGGTCCCATGGGTCGGAAGTAGTATCTGTGGGTGTGTGTGACAGAGTACAGTATATTATGCAGTTGGGTACCTCAGAGAGGACAATGAATGAGCATGAATCCTGGACATGGCCAGGCACTTTCCCTTATGGTAATCCCACACTCTGACTACACTGTGGCTGCGGTTTGTGCTGAGGCCAGCAGTGTTGTGTTGCCATAAAAGCCAGAGCAGAGACCTACAGAGAGAGCACAAGCACAGATGTTAGAAAAAGTAACAAAAACTCTAGAAAAAACGTTTCCGATATTACGTCATATCGGCAGTAAATCTGGATCTGCTCCGTCGTGCCCCCCGTTTTCAGGGATGTGGGCAGTGGTGTAGTGGTTGTTGGACGCCGGGGATTGCCGTACCCCCACTTATTTGGAGCCCCCACTTATTTGGAGCATGATTTTTTTTTTAATAGTCTAATAAATATAAAATCATTGCCAGTGTTATCAGTTGCAAGTGTGTATTTGTTGTAATAATGACGAAAACAGCCTGTGTGTCAGGGGCAGTGCCGTGTTTGTGTGTGTGTGTGTGTGTGTGTGTGTGTGTGTGTGTGTGTGTGTGTGTGTGTGTGTGTGTGTGTGTGTGTGTGTGGGGGGGAGAGGGAGAGAAGCAGCGCTGTCTGCTTGTTTGCAATGACGTAGCTCAAGCATTTATGCAACTTGATTTGAAGCCTGTGTGTGTGAGGGGCAGCACCGTGTGTGTGTGTGTGTGTGTGTGTGTGTGTGTGTGTGTGTGTGTGTGTGTGTGTGTGTGTGAGAGAGAAAGAGAGAGAGAGAGCGCGCGCGCCAGGAATAATAACGAAGCACGTGCATACAAGATCCGTTAGAAAAAGTAACAAAAACTCTAGAAAAAACAATCTCTCTTTGGATTAGATTTACTCTGTTGATCCTAAATTGGGACATTATTTTGTTACAGCATGTTTACAGGGCTTTGTATACAAGTTCATTCATTATATTTTCTTAAAACTAAAGATGTCCGTACAGCTCTTTAAATCATTTGGTGAGGAATTCCAGTTTAACCCCAACTACAGAGTTACTCATCTGTTTTAAAGTAGTATGTGCAAATTGATGCCTGTTGAAAATGTTATAAAATAAACAGTAAATAATATACATATTCAGAGTAGAAAGATATATAGACAATTTTTTGCATAGATAATATAGAATATACAGAATAAGTTTGTAATAGACCAACCTACTACAAAGTATACTATATACATACATTATAGAAATGTGAAAGTTGCAGTTTAAAGGTAAGTAAAGTGTGAGTTATTTTAAACGAAAACAGAGTGAAATCTGTTTGTTTTTTTTAATTATGAAGCTGGAAGTTGGCAGCAAATATTTCCTGTTTCAGTTCTTGTAAAATCTTGATTGTACAGAATCTAACTGCAAAGAGCAGGACTTGTGTGATGTGATTTAAGATGCTGAGTTATTATCTCAGTTGCCTTATCAGTGTGTCCGATGAAGAATCTCTGCTGGTTGGACGATATCTTCATGGAGACGATGATTGCGTGACACGGATACACAACTTCATCACCCGATTTGCTCCACAGGGCCTGTGAAGTAAAGAAGTCCAGTTGTTAGACTTCTTGGCATCAATGCATCATTTGTACCCTTTCAAACTGTACGCGAGTCCAGCATGATGAGACTCTACGGCCCGTCCACACAGCGGCGTGCGTTGACGCTTCACCATTCACTTTGAATGGGGTGACGTCACTTTTCGCCGAACTGCATTGTGGGAAGCGACGTGGAGCGTTGCTGGCGTTGCTCGCTGCAAAAGTTGAGCAATGTTCAACTCTTGACGCCTTGGCAGAAGCGTCAGCCAATCGAATCATATGCCAGTACAAGCTCTAGCCAATCAAACCGCTGCTTGTGTGTCAGGGGGCGGGAGATTCATGTGATTGGTTGTTGGTCGAGTTTCAGACACGCCCGCCGGCAAGCGTCAACGCACGCCGCTGTGTGGACGGGCCGTATCACTTTTTTTGTTGTGTGTCAGTCATCCACACCAATCAGAAGTGATAGAAGGTGATAGACAGATTGATCCAGTCACCTGCCAAGTATTTTGGAAAGTGCCTGCCCTTTCCAAATGGCTTCCAATGGAGCTCTCCTAGATGGTTTCTGAGTCAGGTTAGCAATGCTCCATCACATGTTTCTATTACAGGGCAAATCTTAAACTGAAGCTTGACTTTAAAGCAACCCAACGGAAGTTTCATGTAAGTTTAGTTCTTTCACTCGTAGCTCGGGCTGCGGGGGTGCTAGAGACGGGAGCACGTTGATACGAACTTCCTAGCCGGAGATATGGCCGCATTTTACAATAAACTCCCGTTGGGTCGCTTAAAAACAAATATGGCAAATCGAATCGCAATGCCTGTCAGAAAAATCGCAATTAGATTATTTCCCCAAATCGTGCAGCCCTACTTCACATGAGCATACATATTTAGTAGTGGCTCCTCCGAAGCCGATGATTCGATTGAGCCTGAGAATGGGGTCTGGGAGCAGCTTCTAAGGAGGAGAGAGTAGAAAAAGGGATGAGCTTCAAACTTTTGATGGATCTGGTTTCACTCTGTACTGATCTCCTCTCTCACCTGCTGTCTGCTTTCGTTGGATGATGATAGATACACCGGGCGTGGAACTGGAGTGCAAGCAACCTGGGAATATAGCAAGAAGAGTGTTTACAACGCTGACATCCTGGTGAGCAGGAGAGGACTGTGGTATATAATGGCTTTTCTGCTGCTGTTAAGCTAAATTGAATGTACGATCTAGAGAAAACAAGCTTCACCTCTTGTTCACTTTCCTCCCCGTGTTGGCTGAAGCCGTCCTCAGGATGAAGGTGAACATGAACGCCCCCGTCATCGGTGTCCCAGAAAGGCCTGGATGTGAACTGCTCTGAACCAGTTGTCTCCTGCTGGTCAGTATTTTGGCCGAGGGAATCATCACTGTGCTGAGTAGAAACTAGACCTAGCTCTGGTATTTCAGTCACCACCATGGGGGGTTGATTCCTTGGGATCTAAGAAGACAGAAGGAGGACACTGAGAAGGAAACATATAGCAGCCTCCTAGGAAACTCTACCATTTCAAAACAAATCTAAAGTCGGCCCTATTTTCAGGGACAAAATTCAAGCTGATTCGATTTTAAATACTTTATTAAAAAGGTAATTAAGTCTAGGGCTGTGCGGAGTCTATTTTTATATAACATTAGAAATAATGATTCTTATTATTACATTATAAGCTTATAGTGCTCATTTTATGTGGTTGTGAGGAACGAAGGGAAAAGTTACATGAGAAAGTGTTTAGCTTGCAATATTGAAAGTAGCAAGGTCGAGTGCAGAGACTGAGAGAACACAAAGAGGTAGTCAGAACAGCACATCGCACCGGCCTTGACTTTGTATGGGCCGCAAAGCTAGGAAGCAACATTATGGTTTCCCGACGTTAGAGAAAACAAATGAGTATGATGGTCCCAGAGTAGGGAGGGACTTCCACAGGCCGGCCGAATGCTGATTGGAGGATCGTGTTGCCAAGAGACTCTATCTGAGTCTGCGCACCAACCAAAGAGAACCAAGTCTAAACCGCGGTATCTCTTCAGCTAGTCTTGACCAATCATAAAATGTATTGTCGCACGAGGTTCGAGGCTCTTGACGGATTTGGTGGTTACAGATTACAGCTTTGATGCCTGTGATTCCCAAAGACGTGAGGAGTCCTTGGCCAAGTAATATACGGTATATCTTTTGCTCTCTTTACAATAAATAGTTAAACTTAGAAGTTGTCTGTCTTTTCTGGAATTCTGAACCCAACAGCTGCATGATTTGTAAAAAAATTCAAATATTTTGACTGCTTTTGCAATCGCAATATGGTTCACAATATTGGAGGGACTGATTATTTTGTAATCGTAACATAAATGTATTCAAGGATTATTGTGATTCTACTTAATTCAAAGTGAAGAACATTGCACTAGCATGTTATGGCAGAATCCTTATTACAGCGTATTTCTGGATTATTCAGTAAGGTCACATGGTAAGCTATAATGTGTGTTATTGAATTTCCGTCTGCAGAGTTAGAGAGGCTTATGAGTCTCTTTGCTAATTATCCATGGTCTTTGAATTATCAATAGATTTATTCATTTAAAGCGAGCTGATGCATAGGTCAGAAAGGCCCCATCGTCTTGTCATATCAGTCTTATGCCTAGTCACATGGTTAGACAAATGTATATTTGAGTTGGGTTTCCAGAGAAGAGGACCCATCGCCTCTTCCGTAATTATTAGGGGTCAGCAGAAGAGCAGGAGAGGTCTTCCTCAGATATAATTGAGTTAAGTGTTGTTAGTTGGGTAGGTTCAATATCCTGAAAGACCCCTAAAGACGTCATGAGATAATGACCTTTCGTCATCTGGAACATACATGTGATAAGGATGTTTGTGTGGTGGGCTGCATGTTGTTCTCATGTGTGTGCGTCATTTAGAAGCTATATATGGCTATGTGAAACTTCTACTCTGGGGGCATTTCTGCGATTGGTTGCTGTGAAGCAAGGTAAACGTTTCCCCATTATTATTTGTTTGTTGCGCAACTGAATAATAATTAATCTCAACCATATTTGTGTTTGTGTTTTATTGATCTCTCTCTGTGTTAACATTTAAGGTTGGTGAGCCGTAAATTGCACTAAGAAGCACATATTGCGATTTGATAAAATGTTGATTAATTGTGCAACCCCACTGAAGTCTTACTGATTTTGGAGCGGTGATCTGCTGGATGAGGGACACTCGGTCCTGAACGGGTTTGCTGAGGCTGACAAAGCAAGGCTCCTCTCTAATTGGTCTTCTTTGGTCAGAGACACAACCTGGGGAAGAGAGAACATGCAGTAACACAACTCCAAGAAATTCCTGTGAGAGGACATGCACATTTTAAGTTTGAATCAAAATGCGAAGACTATGGCATGCAAAGACAGTAAAAAGCTTTAAATACTGTATGAATGTTGAGAAGTTCATGACTCACTAGCCTCGGGCCTGGGAGGGTCTTTTTGAATGGAGTCAAAGGGTAGCTTCGTTCCCCCTGAGGGAAACCTGTCGAGGAAGGATGAGATCAGATGAGAGACGAAATAGATGTAAACTGTGACGAAAGCAGCAGCTGCAGTTTCCCAAATTCATAAATAGCCAATAATGGGAAGTTTGTATTGTTATGTTTTTATTCTGGTAATGAAATTATAGCTGATGAATATTTGGTTGATAATACAAAGCCAAATTGCTTTCATTGACTTAACAAGCACAGCATATACACACTGTAGGTGGCACCTTAAAGGTTTTTGATCAGCCAATACACTCAGAGAACAAGACAACATCAACGAAAAACACAAAAAACAACCAGCGCAGCACGCTGACTAGAGAGCCCAATATGTTGACACCAGGCTGGAGAAGAAATGAAATACATTGGCATTTGAAGAGTCAGGACTATTCTTTGTTTTGTTAACATCAGTGACAGTCAACAGGGATTATAACTATTTCAAAATAAACTACCAAACATCACAGCCCCAAAAACGACAAAAAGGAGTTCAGGGTAGATTCTGCTTTTAGAATAATATCAGCGATGTACATTGAGTTTCCAGGCGAGGTTACCATACCTGATGTGATCGTAGAGGTCGTGCCAGGAGCCTCCTTTGGGAACAGGAAATGACATGTCTCTGGGGACGGGACCCGTTCCCTCGGAAGAAACCAGACCCATCAGCTTGGCTTCACTGAAGGAAAGACCTTTTGAGTAAAGATGGGATACGTGAGTCACTAAGAGGACACTATCTAGAGATCTGAGGTTGCAGTTTAATGAGGAATAAGATAAGATAAGATAGGAGTTAATTTATCCCGAAGGAAATTGTTGTGCCAGTTACAAAAATACAATAAACACAGCAGCATAATAATAAAACGGTACACTAACAGTGCAGTAAAAATAGAAATTAAATATTTACAGGAAACATAGACGGTCACATAATTAATGTAAAATACTGTACATTGATAAGCAGTATTTAGTAGTGCAAAAAAACGTAGTGGCAGATACGTGATTGCACGTTATTATAGAACATTATTAATAATAATAATATTGCACATGTTGTATCAGTGGGCAGAATGATGGGTATGAGAAGATTTTGTTTCCACTTAAAGGATTTGAAGTGTGCTCTAAATATTCTTGGTTATCAATGTTGTTTGCTAATTAAGATTATTTAATGAAATGGTTTGAATAAGCAATGGGTTTAAGATCAACACGATTTCTTTATATTAGAGTGCTTTTTAGAGAACGGCCTTTGTCTTTTTTTTCACATGACATCATCTTGCTTACTTGTATAAAACCACCAGGGATATACACAACTATAAACAAAGAGGATATAATAATACTGTTAATATCTATGCCATCTTAGTCTCACCTGGATCTAGCAGCAGGTTGCTGGTGAACATGTTTTTCACTGCCATGTTGGCACAAAGCTTAATGCTCTTGAGTTGACTGTAGCAGCGGTTGAGGTAGACAGAGAGAGTGTACTGCAGATCCAGCGTCAGACAGGTCCAACGCACTGACGTGGGAGCAGGACCCACTAAGCCTGGACCACAGAAACACAAATATTGCAAGATTATTTACATTATATACAAAATACAGAAAACTATCAGCAAAGGCATGCAACAAATGGATCATATCTAGATGAGTATGGCTGTTCTTGTATCTTACCATGTCTTGCAGATTTAGCTGTGCTTTCATAGACTGAATCCTTTGCAGCTCCGCACAAGAAAGGAAACTGAAGCCAGGTAGCCGTGGATTTAAATTCTTTGAACATGTTGGAAAAAGAGATACGGACCACTTGGCCCTCCTACACATCAAAGCACAAGAGAGAAAGGGAAAGAAAATGTATTTATCTTAAAATCAATTAAATCTTCACATACAACATAGCGGCATTTATAGTAGATAGTTGTTGAATATTTTGAAACTAAGCAAATTGCTGTGGTTTTATTTTTAAGAGTTATATAAAACCAATGAAAATCTCCCACTGTGAGAGCTAATTATATCCAACAGTGTGACATGATTTAAAGTACCAGAATCTACGCTGAAACCTTCATAACACACAACGGGACGGGTAATAACCGGAAAAGCATGACATGGGACCCTTTAAAAAAAATGAAATATCGTTAAGATAGCACAAACATATAAATGAAATCTGATCCGATACCTCGGCAGAAACATCCAGGTGGACCACAAAGTATTTTCCGGGGGTGGGCCGGAAGAGAAGGTAGAAGAAGCGACCGGTCAGCCCCAGAGACTGGTTGATGTTTTTGGGTATCATGATGAAGCTGTTGGCAGGAACAGAACCTCTGATCCTGAACACTGAGCACTTCAGGCGCTTGTCCTAGGAGATTTATCAAGGACATAAAGTTAATTCTTCTTCTCAGAAAACCAAATCAATCTGTCAATTGTCTGTCATTGGATGAAAAGCATAAATATAACTTTTTCTACATACTGAGCGTACAGAAAATGGAACTATGCTGCAGGATTTGAAAAAAATGGTATTGAGGGTTTTCTATCCCGTGTGAAAACCTGTCGCTAGCTGAAATGAAATTCATGCAAAGCTACCATAGACACATTTACACTTTTAACTGTCACTTATCAATCCTACAGCAGTGAGTGATTGGTATATAAAATATAGTTTGGGGGTCAAGTATAACTTCAAATATCATAAGTACAACATTAGTGTGCAGCAAGGTTACCGTGCATGTTGACACTTCCCCCTCTTTGGCCGACCGTTTCCAGTCTTCAACCCTGACATGTTTGAATATGTTGACATAAGGATGCTGCCAACCTGGGAAGTCAAAACAAGATGAATAACAGCATTAAACTATCAAGTTGTCTTACAATATTGGTTGCATGATAAGATAAAATAATATATACTTTTATTGATCCCAGAAATGATGTTGTCACAGCAGCATTGCACATGAACTCAACATTAAATTAAATACAAAATATACTAAAAATGTATATTAACAGTATTAACAGTAATACATAAACAAAAAAGAACAGTACATATGTATATATCAACAGTGAAATATGTATACCTAGAGTATCTCTATGGAATATCAACATTAATATACAGATTAACATTGAGAATTGAAGTCAATGTACTTTGATAGGCCAACTCATAAGTAACAAATGTAAACTATTGACATTATAAGTTAGCAACGTATAATATTTGCGTTATAAGTTAAGTGAACAGGACAAGACTTCAATTAAAAAGGTTAATTTTACCTTTGGAGGCCATTGATACACAATGCTTCAAACAGGAGTTGTTGATGTCTCAGAGTCTGCAGCTGAGAACACGAGCAGCTAGTGGGGCTTTAGAGAGGTTAGCTAGCAAACAGACAGCTAAATGAACAGTAAAGCTCTTTATCAGAATGCCACAGTGAAGAACTATGATAACACATCTAATTTCACATCATTTTTGAGATAAGAGACCTTTCCCAGTTCTCCCGGGAAGCGAGTGAACAACAGTTTTGATTTGACAACTGCTAGAGTTGTATCCTTCCCGCTCCAGCCTCCGCCGTTGCCAACGACAGCACGACGTTCATGACGTAAGTACGTTGCTTTTCCTGGTGCTTCTGGGTAATGGAGTGCACAGAGCAAAAAAGAAATTCAGGAAGAAACTGTGTTATTTTAGCATAGGTTGGAGAAATATTCAGATGTTGTACTTAAATAAAAGTGCTGTAGGGTAGCTTGTGCAAGTTACCCTATCTAACTGGTCTTATTAATGTGTTAAAAAGTAAAGTACACCATTATCCCTGAATTGTAGTCGGGTAGAAGTATAGCACAAATAAATAAATCCTGAAGTAAAGAAGAAGTCTCTCAAAATTATATATTTTACTTGAGTAAATGTACTTATTAACTTTACACCACTGTTTTTTGTAATATGAAAGCAAAAAGGCTAACCCAATATTTGTTATAAAGAAGACAGTGCAGGTGTAGATTGACTTAAAGTTTGACATTTATAACCTTTTTCAAGACACTGTTTCTGATTACTATAATGCTATAATTCTGTTCATTCAACATATATATCTTATCCAGTTGTAGGCTAACAGTTGTAAATATGCAGTGGGGTTTATTTGTAAATAATTTTTGTATAAACACACAAATTCTGTGTTTTATATTAAGTAATTCTGTGTTCTTAATTTTATTGAATGTTCAATACCTGACAAGGTCGGAGATCAGTGGAAGGAACCTCTGAAGTGTGGTCTCTGTGCTCAGGAGATTATTGTTGTGAGGACTTCCCCCCCTCTATATATTAAAGGCTTCTCAATTGTCTAATTTCCCCTCCTCGACTCCTATCCTCGTGACTTAGTCCCGCCCACAGGAGATGCGAGCGGAGGAGTCGAGGAGGGGAACCGAGGAGAGAGGAGTGGAAGCAGCAGGCGGTTAGAGAAATTAGAAATCGTCTCTTCTGAGCGGTCATTTTAAAGAGATGTCCATTAATGATGACAGGAGGCACAGCAGCACTCTGTCTGATGGACAGACTTATATATTTACTTTGAATTCATTCACAGTGCGGTTTAATGAGACAATAACAGGCCACAGATGCGGACATACACACAAACATATATTTATATAAATATACAATTTCAGAATCAAACAAGTATGAGAGCACTCTCATAATGACGTAACACAATCAGAGACTGGATTTTCCCTTTTTGTAAATGTTCCACATGAGAAGAGTCACTGTGAGGGAAACCTAATGTAAAACTGATCATTATATCTGTTGTCAGATTGTCAGTAATAAAACGGAGATTGTCAAAGCTGTATGCTGGCTCGGGTCATCCATGAACAACGCAAAACACAACGCAGAGACCGCTTAACGACACCGGTTTCACAGGGGCTACATATTCAATCACATATTAAACAATTTAGTGTAAACAAATATACGTTTAATTTCTATACTCCATTTGTATGAAAGATAGTAAAGTCTTAAATAATCACAATCACTTGTTCACAATTGTACAACTCATATAACAATTACTTATTCACAATTTTAAGTATTCACAAGTCACAACAGACCAAATATCATCTTCAAATGTACAGTCAATGCCAAAACATATTCAATCTGAGTCCATATTTACAGCATTTGGGAGTGACTCCACAGGGTCTTGAAGGTGAATGAGGAAGGACACCTGCATTGCCACTGACAATTGCCCAATGTCCTCCTGGTCCAAATGCCGCATAGAATTGTCTCGATTCACCACTGATGGATTCTGCAGCAAAGAAGCTTTAGGCTGTGGTGAAGTTGGTTGAAGTTGGCGTTTAGAAAGAAGTGAACTCTCAGGAGTCGGTGAGCCATCAGTCATTGCTCTTGTGGTCGTTACGGAGGATCTGTTGCGCTCTGTCACTTTGGCGTTGGAGAACGTTTCCACACGGGAGCTAAAAACAGCTAGTCACTGTCCACAGCAAACAACCTCAGCTTCTATCCTCCAGCTGCGAAACTTCCTTTTCAGCTCTGTCCTAACCTGCAAACAAAGGGGAGGTGAGCCATTTCAAATACCATTCACAATAGTATTTATTAATACAATCCATTTCAGAGTGACTGTACTATTTGGTGTAACATTTTATGACATTTTCCAGTCCATACTTGAAAAATGAAGTAATTTATCACGGTATTTATAAAATCAAATACACGCTTTTCATTCTAGATGGGTTTCTCAATAAAGATCTCCCCATTATCAGGATTATTAACAATGTTTTAATATGATTTAAGACATACTTTTTCACACATTTTCCCTATAGATTAATATATGTATTTCAGATAATGTGACATCGAGAACCTTCTATGTATGGTATGGAAAATGTGAGTATGAGATGAAACAAACAAACAAACCTCTTTATTGGCATAGCAGTAAAGCACAGCCACCAGAAAGCCCTGCAGAGGAACCACAGAAAAGTTATTACGTTTGCTATGCTGGAACACAACAGACATTATTTTTGATATATTGGCAAAGAAAGCATCTCTCTCTGATTAAATTAAACCTACCTGAAATGAATTGAGAAAAAGGGTGAAGAAGATTTTAATGTATCGCAGAACACCTGATGTCTGCTCATCTGTTGCAAAGATGAAAATAACCTCATGAACGCCAAACAGAGGGATGAGGGTGAGTGTTGCCTTGGCAAGCCTAACAGGACAGAACAAACAGCAGAGCAATTAGTCATAACACCATCACAATGCTTCTTGTCAACATTTGATGATGTGACATGCTGTAACAGCGAGAATGTTAAGAGTTGAAAATATGAAATGTATCGTCGACATTGAAAAAAAGGCTGAGACAACTTGCCTGAGTTTGTAATCCGCAAATCTGCTTTGGCTGCTGGCTCGTAATTTTGAAAGAACGACTTTCAAGATCTTGATGAAAATCAGAAAGTTGATCTGTTGAAAATCATAATGTTAATTACTATGTTCTGTGTAGACATTCATATTATACAGATGTCAGATGATGACTCACTAGTGAAACAAGAAGGATGGGGAAACGTATGATCCACCAGTAGTTCATGTTGGAATTGACAGCCCAACACCTGAGACGAGAAAAGACGCAGCTGTTACAATTTCTCTGCCCTCTAATATGGATCTGTGAAAGCATAAATGTAATGATGAACAGATGGAAACAGGGCAACCACCTGCACACACTCTTACTCTTTGTTTTCTTTCAATTGCTTCATCACCACCCATGGAACCACAAAAAGAAGTGGAGTTCCTGCCACAAAATCAGAAAATATTGCAGGATTCAGTGTGGGTGCTTTTTGGTTTGATAAGTAAACATACTAAAACATTTGTTGAAATCTGGCATGGATATGGTATCGACCTGATATACTGTATATATAATATGATGTTTTGCAATATTAGAAATAAAGGTAATGAATCCCAGAGAAGGTACTTACCCCAGCCAAGACAGATGTAAGGAAAGTATTTGTTGTTGTCGATGAACACTGAGGCAATAAGCACAGAGTACAAATAAATGGCCTCTCCAAAGAACCAATAGTGATTGGCCAGGACACAGTACTGCATCACTACCTGAGCTATCCTGCAGCCAATAGCAGCCTAAAAGGGATGGAAATAACACATACAAGTTAAAAAAGGCTAAAGTTTAATAATAAATCATAATAATGCATTACATTTTTTATTAGAGCGCTTTTACAGGTGCTCAAAGCGCTTTACAATTACAGATTACACATATTAGACATGTAAGAGTCATTACTGTGGACATTACCCACAGGAGCAAATACAGGTGAAGTGTCTTGCCCAAGGACACAACGGCCTGACGCAGTGGCGGCCGAGGCGGGATTTTAAATGGAGTTCACCAACGCCTCTTGATCTGATGGCCAACCACTGCGCCAAAACAGCCAATTAAAGTGTTAAACTTCAACAAATAACAACAAACCCACCTCGTCACTGAGCATGTCCTTCACATCAGTTTGTTTCATGATTTCTCTTCCCCAGTGGCGGTCAAGCATGGTGTCTTTAATAATGACCGATACAGCTCGCAGGATGAGAGACAGGAAGAGGTTGGCATGAATGTAGTTCCTGGTGCAACGCAGATTCCTATCAGGAGACATACAAATACCCCACGTTTAAATTTGGTATATCAAGGGCATTAAATGTGTATATTTATCTTGCTTCTCTGATCTTGATTTTGTTGGATTCTTCAAATTAAAATAGGCAGATTTGATTTAGCATCTTTTGTGTTGTTTTGTAAATGTATAACCCTTTAATCACTTCTCTTGTTTGACAGCTTACCTCAAGCTCATAAGAATAATAAGAGCCGTTATGAGCGTAAACAGCGACAAGGAATAGCCGAAAGTGTACAACATCCTGAAGCTCAACATCAGTTGTTTGAACCACAGCTGTGAAGACAAATCAAGACCTGTCAATATCAGGGAAGGAAACAGATTGCTTCACTAAAGTTACCACCTATTATTGATTCTTAACGGCATTAATATTAAGGGATGTAGTATCTGCAAATAATCATTTGGGATTACCAACTGGTTGTGATTTACAAAATCAAGATATTTCAAATTGTGTTGTTTGATTTCAAATCCACCAAGTCTTTTCACTGCAGCTTCTGATAATGCACCTCAGGTGAGTGCAAATCCATGAAAAAATGGTTTGATTCCAGATTATAAATCCTTTGACAGGGCAATAAAAAGGCAGCAATCAGCTCCAATGATCAGCAAATGCTAGACAGAAAACAGCAGGGGAAACAACTAATAATGTCAAGACTCACACCAGGAAATAGAAAGACACCAGGGGTCCATAAAATATAAAATATATATACAATATTAATGAGAAATAGAAAAACACGGTGGTCATTATATACATTCACTAATAGATACCATGAAGGATCAAATAGAGATGTAAAAGTGTGTAATCATGCAAAAGGAAGTCTACAGGTTAATCAAATAGGATTCCCATCTTCAATCAGGGCTCACATAACACAAGGCTTTGTGTGGATCAGAATTTATAAATACACAATATCAATAATAAACCCAACCAATCAGATAAGGAAGGGGGGACATCCATGTCACTCCAAACATTTGTTTTTAAATTCTCTGATGTGGATGAAGGGCTAAAGCAAAATTCCAAGAGGAAGAAACCCTTGGTGGTTATCTGCAACATTTGTTGTTGTTGTTGTTGTTGTTGTTGTTGTTGTTGTTGTTGTTGTTGTACCGCAATGAACTTTGTTAAACAGCTAAATAATATTCATAGGATTATATAACAACAATACAGCATTAATTGCAGATGGATTCTTGCCATTGTGCAAAGGTTAGTCGTTTCAGGTGAAGGTCAATTCATTGTATCTCTCAACTCCTACACCACAGGTTTCCATCATATCCCTAAAAGTAATTAATGGTAATCATAGTACTCATCTTTTTATTCACAACACTGTTGGAGATAAAAGGTTTGCCCTGCCTTAAAGCTCGGATAGCCTTATCATGTCATACATATAAATGAGCAACAAGTAGCAACACATTAACAACAGAGATGGAGACATTTTGTTTTTTGCACCTCTTGAGACGTGACCTCTTTTTCCTCCTCACACTGAGTCATGTCCCTCCACACCTGCCCGTTGTCCCCTCTCTCCCAGAGGCCGTCAGAGCCACACAGCCGACGCACAGTTCCTTGCGACACTGTGGGAGAAACAGTCAGAAAGTCAGTCATTACCCACTCTAATGACACCTTATTATAGTGACAGGGGGTGAAAGCTAATTGCAGCACACATCAGGTAGAAGTGTAAACAGCCTGGACAGCTTATCATTCCAGCATAACGGGGAAATGAACTCAAAGACATTTGCATATATAAGCACAATAAAATCTAAACGTACATATTACATAAAAAATCAAATCCCTAAAGGTTTTATCATTTTGGTATCATTGGTCATTCCAAAGGAAAAAAACTACGCTCTCTCAATACAAGGTTGCTGTGGCTAAGGGGGTTAAATGGGCTAAAAATCAGAAAGTAGGTGGTTCAATCCCCAGCCCCTGCAATCAACATGTCAAAGTCTAAACATTGGGGGGGAATGCAGTGGTTAATGTGTTGTTTTTACACCTTTTTTAATTAAGGATTCAACTTAAAAAATAAGCTTAGTTATAAATAAGCTTTTGAGGTCCTGTGAGATGGATTTTATGACCTTGAAACAGATCAAGCTAGCAGCTCTGGCTCCCCCTGATTTCAGTCATCATTCTAAGCTAAGCTAAGCTAAACTAATTGTCTGCTGGCTGTAGTTTCCCCTTCAATGATAAATGGTGACTAGTTCTCAAATAAATACTTAGAAGGAAAAAAAGATGACAAAAAATACAGATTTCAGTATTCTGAGGCTCTGAGCCCCATTTATTTTCCTTGCGGACGGCAAAAAAACTCAGACATTATACAACTTAAAATAAAAGGGATAGGGTTAGGCTTAGGGTAAGAAAATGTTTTTATGAACCACACAGCTTCTGGTATTCCAAGACCCGACCGAAAAAAAAAAAACGTGGTGCAGGCACGAAACATACAACCAATAGAAATACATTGCTTTTAAAATCGTTCTGTGACACGAAAAAAATGCGAATACAGTGTTGGTGAGCACGAATAAATAGATTAAATTAATTTTGTGACTATAACATGAAATGCCGTGAGACTGGGTTGAAATATAAAGATGTAGGGTTGCTAAGCAAATATACATTTTGCCAGTATTAACTAATTCACTCATTATGGGGTTCACAATCAATATTGCCCCACATCCAAAACATAATCAAATTTAGACAGATGGGAATATAGTTATATTTCAGTTTGTTGAGCTGCTGTCAGTCAGTCTTCTAAAAGTGTGATTTACCTTTGTCATACCAGGGCAGGTAGAAGGGGCATGAGATGTTGACCATAGAGCCGGCAGGAGTATCTGGCCAGCAGGCGTATCTGTCAAATGTCCTGTTGCAGAACAAGCCTGTTATAAACACAAACAAAAAGGAGCTGAGTAAAAAATATTTGCTCTTCAACAAAAAGCCATAGATTTTAGATGGGAATTTGAGAAGCATAATTTGACATTTTCGTGATGATCTTGTCTTTACTTTCAACCTCTGCCATAATCCCTTTTGCTGGAGGAGTAACTGATTGAAGCTTCCCATACTGTACCTTGAGGTAGAGGCTCATTTTCTATCATTTTGACACAGTCATCTTTATACTGGACCCACTTTAGATAAGTCTCCTCTAAGACTTTCCCGCTGGCCATCGCACACTGTAGGGACATTTACAAAAGAACACTTGTGAAAATACATTTTCATTTCAAACTTCCCGGAAAAATAAATCTGCAGTAGGGTTAAAGTCAGCAAACCTTTCACGTTAAAGAAAGATTGCCATTGTGTTTGACCAAAAACTAACCTTTGGCAGTTTGAGAAGCACCAGGCAGAACAAAGCAGTTATCTGTTGTGCCCTTTCCATCACTGCAGTCAAATGTTCTTCCTCTTTGGAAACACTGAGGGGAGAAAAGGAAAACAAAACTGTTTTGACAGCTGAAAGGGTCGCAGTGGAGTGCAAACTTTGGCAAGTGCTGACCAAATTGATTTCAAGAAAGGGTGTGCAGATTCATTCCTGAATAAACTGCATTAGTCTTTAGTGCTATAAAAACATGTTATTTTCTCCTTATAACATTGTGAAGCACCTTGAGATTACGTTGTTTTTAAAGTGTGCTATATAAATGAAATGTATTATTATTATTATTATTATTATTATTATTATTATTATTATTATTATGATTATTATTATGTTTGCTGTGTGAAATCCAGCTGAGGTATTTTGAATACACTTATATGAAAAAACATAACGGATCATTATTTAAAGTTTTCCTTGAGGGCTGTATTTAGATCTCAATTTACTGTCAATCAAAAACATTTTTGACCAGGAGGCAGGTTCATTACCCATAAGACCTGATTTTTTTTATTTTATGCCATAGGTCCAAAAATATGACATTTAGCTGATAAAAACTTGAGAACACGCTGAGAAATGCAGTGTGGCCTGTGGCCCTGCTGCTGTGGAAACGCTTTTATTAGCAAAGCGACCTCAGAGGCACCCATGTCCCTGTCATCTGTGGGGGTCCGACCTTAGGCTCAGCGTAACCCACTATGGGTACAGACTGACAGACACTGATTTAATTTCACTGCCTGTAGCGGGTTGATAAGGATCAGTTTCTTATACTGTATAGCAGAGCTCCCCCACTCTGTTTGACACAATGGTAGAATAATGTGACTTTAACACTTATCAATTCAAGAGTGGGATATCTCTAAACCTCTCACAGATCAGGAGTATCTTCAACTGTTCAGGGACCAAAAGGAAGTGTGTTAATATCTGTAGTGTTAATCCCATAGGTTAATACTTGTTAACATCCCAAGAGGGGATTCAAAAGCAGAGTATACTGTTCTGAATATGAAAACAGAGTCTGATTTAGAAGAACTGCAGGAGTCTAATTTAGAAAAGCAGCAGGTGTCTAATTTTCAAGTGACCGTCGTTTGCAGACCTTGCTCATTAAAACTGCATCTGTAATGTGACTCACTGTTGTGATATAGGTCAGTTTGCCTTTCAACAGGTGATTTTTTTTGTTGGTATACATATTACAAATTGGCTCTTAGTAATGTGCACAACTACATTTAAGATCTGGCTAGGATACAGGTAAATGATTGAGTGCACCAAGCTGTGAGAAGAAACCTAAATATCTTGGTAGCTCCAACATTATAGCAACAACAAGCAGCTGAGCAATGCAGCCCCTATAACAAGCAGCACACCAACATCATGTGGATGAATTAAACCTCATACACAACTTGTAAAGCTTTAAACTGCATAAAGTCTGGCTTCTCTAAACACAGTTGCACCGCAAATACTGCCGGGATTGTGCACTTTAATTTTGAAAAAGTACGTTATAATGACCTTTTATTAAGATTGTTTTATTCGAATCCATATGACTAAAAGTAGAATTTGCTGTGAAAAACTCTCTATCATTTAGTAATCAATACAAAGGAAATCCAGAGAGAATTAACAATCAACAAAGTTGATTTTTTTTTCTTGACATTTCACTTAAATGCGTTCCGAAAAAAATATGTTCTCATTTTCTTTTGCGTAATCCTAACAGTTTAGTTAAGACTGAACCAAGAATAAAAAAAATACAGGCATGTTACTTACATACAAACGTCTTTGGAAAGGAGAAAGCTGCCGTCAGACGCTCCGTCCTGGAGGTTGCAGAATAACTGACTGCACCTGAAGCAGCGAGTCTCACCGAGGTGCTCTGCGCATGGCTTGCAAATTATCAACAAGTGTCTCGTTCCCGCTCTTGCATTTCTTTAATATCCTAGGCATGTAATGAGCGACTGATTACTGAGTCACAGTCACACAGACAGCATATATTCACAAGCCTCACATAGAGATAGAACATATATGTAAATTTGCAGTTTGCACTTAATTGATGCAAATAAGGGGCGGAAATGGTGCTCTTATGCCATAGCCTAAATAATTATAGTCCCTATAGGCCTATTGATCTTTAGTTAAAAAGAAAGCGAGATATCTCAAAAAGCTTATCCATCAAGGTGAATATAAGCTAAAGCCTTTTACGATGGAAAAACACTTAATGTGAAATGTATGTATAAGTAGGCCTATTGTTTTATTTACCATAGATTCACCACAGTGGACCCCCTGATTCCCCAATGTCAAGAAATCCACAAATGCAACTTGTTTGCAAATATTAATGAATGGAAACAAATGACTAATTTCAGAAATACTCTACCTTTAGGTGAATATGTGGCATCTTTTACCTGGATCAAATTAGATGAGACAATATCAGCTTGCAGTACCAGCACAAATGGATGGTTGAATAACAGATCTGGTATCTAGCTGAGCGAGAAGAATATCATTATTGGACTAAGAAGATGTGGTCAATAACTGGTTGGAAATTAATCTCCACAATCTTGATGAATAGTGAATATTAAAAGTTATTGAAGCTCATAGTTACCGTCCACAACACAACAATTGTTTCTTTCTCTCTTCAGACATATGCAAACAATTAGGCTTTTTTTTTGTATTTGTCAGACACTTAAAAAGTGAAGTGGCTGTCAAAATCCATTCACGTCTTTATGTCCATATGTCTTAACTATGAAATATTGATTAAAGACACATTAAAGATTGAGTTAACGTTTTTTGGAGCTTTAGGTCAATCTTTTACATCTAATGTTAATAAACCTCTGCGGAGATTTCAGCTGTGACGATTTTGTTTCGCCCTGAGAAAGGTTCTAAACATGTGCAGGATGTGCCCTGCATTGGGTACAGTTAACGCCATCTAGGCTACACAAGTAGTATATGGATAATGAAACTTTCTTCAACTGCCTTGAAATTCCATTCAAGAAGCAAAGTAGACAGTTGCATCTTTCTGTCAATCATAGGCCTCAACTCACAGTAAGAACTACAAGTACCAAATTAGTTTTCCCATTTAAAGCTTCGGGTTTCGGAATGAAGCTTTGAATGACTCTCGTCAAGGTTACTTAGATTTAAATTACAGGACTGTTATATGGTATTTTGAAAATGTACTCTGCCGAGTAAGATTAGAAGAACAATACCTCTCTCTCATGTAATTCTGTACCATGCTGTCTATGGTCTGTACGCTAAATATTAAGCTAGAGCTAGGAGGCAGGCTAGCTTTAAGACTGCAAACAGATTTTGTTGTGTCTCACAGAACAACAAAATCTACCTTCAAGCACCTCCTCTATAGTTTGTTTCATGTCTCCTTTTCCATTTTTTGTAGATTCTGTTACATTTGAAAGAGCTAGTCTAGCTTGTTTCCTGTTCCTAATCTCAGGCTAAGCTAACTAGCCACTACAATACAGGTTAGCCAAGACTATGGACTATACAGGCCTAAAAGTATTCCTCTGAATATTGGCGTGATTCCCTGGGCTTTTATTTTACGCTGTAAATGTAAAATAATTGCTTCCTCAAAGGAAATCAGAGGAAATCATCAGTGCATTTTAGGACAACCTAAACCGAGGATAGGTTTGAAGTGTTGTTAACTGTCCTCAAGTAATTATTTTGTGGACAGGATGTCTTGAAAATTAATTGGACGGAGGAGGGCCTGAGGCCTGAGCACAACCTATACGGGTTACTGATATCTCCATCTTATTTTTAATTAGGTTCTTTCATTCTGCCATTTATTTTGAGTCACTTTACCTCAATTATGTGTTTGGAGAAATAAGGCCAGGATTTTAATAACAACTGTTCAAGTATCCAGACACACCTCTTTAAATTCATATGTGCCTCGGGACATAAATAATATTCAATACAAATGATTTATCAGAACCATCAACACTAACCATTTCCAGGAACTCATGACAACTTGTGCAACAACAAAGACTTTTAAGTTCAAATGTCTTCAGTACTGTGATTTGATTGACAGCACAATAAGTTGTTGTTTCAAACCCCTGGAGCTATTCTATTTTAATTTTATGAAAAAAAATGATGTAGTTTGAGGACAAGACAAGTATAAGCAAATAAATGTTCATATACAGGATGACATTCAAAAGAATATATTGTTTTATCTGAAGATCCGGGATTTGTTTTGTCCCTTGACTATTTCATGAGTGTTGGCAAGTAGAAAACAAGTAAAGGTTAAAACACTCGAATGCTTTGTTTTCACAGATTCAGGTGCTGCAGTTGTGATATACAGTATTCTGAATCCATCACTACACTACTGTCTGAACAAAGGTGAAACTATGAGTAGTGCTTTGTCAATTTGTTTTCACTGCCACAAAGCGGACCACAGCTAAATAAATCAGCGAATGCAGGTGTAAAACTAGACACCCGTTGTATAACAGATACCATATGCAAACGTGTGTCATGCATGATTGATTAACATGAGAACATTTTATAGAACCGTTTAAAAAAAAATAAGTAAGAAAAAAGATCTGTGCCAAATGGGAAAGCAGGAAGTACACACTCTTTCTGCCACATTTTGGCAATACATAAATACATTAAAAGAATACATGTTCCTGGAGAAATGCATTATGCTGCAATAGTGGTTTGCTGTAATATGACGAAACGTCCATCTTAATTTATACAAGTAATTGTATGATTTAATGGAGAGCACATTATAGGCTATAGAGAGCATGCGTTAAAATCTCTTTTCCACATGATTCTATCCCTCTCAAGACTTTCACTCATCATGGCTAATGTAAATGGAGAAGAGCTGAACACTTGGTGAAAAAGACTCAGGCCAGAAATGGAACTTCCCGACACCACTTTTAATTAACTGCCTTGAACAATGTGACATTTTTTTTAATCATGAAAGTGCCATGACATAATGAAGTTAGATTTTTCCTTGTGATCCTTAACAGAGCTGAAAAATAAAGGTTTGGATACAGTTTTCATTTTGCACTCATGCACTTTGATTAAGATTATAACATGTGAACCAATCAGCGTCAAATCCACTGCGTTCTGCATCTAGATTATCTATTTAACTGTCACTTACATCGACTCCAGAGACCTTAACTCCCTTATTACCTCCCACCCCCAGTACACCCCCATCCTCCTCCTCCACCCGAGCTGAACTGGTGAGTCACTACACTACAGCAACTGTTTCTCATCTTCCCTGGATGCTCTGCCCCCCCTGAAAACGTGCAGTCTCATTTGTGCACACTGCTCCCTGGTACACTGCTGACCTCCAACAGATCAGAACCACTGGCCGCCATTTTGAACGTCTGTCCAAAAAGACTGGACTCTCAAGCCACATACTGTACAGCTCTACAAAGAACACCTGAGCCTTAGAAGAACACCCTCTCCACCGCTAAGTCCTGCCAAAACCCAAAAGTTCTCCCAGCCAAATAAAACTCTTTAGTATGAGCGAACACACATGGAGTATGGAGCTACCGCTGAAGTATTCAATAGGTTTAGCGTATGCAAATATAACTTCACTATGGTCACCTGGGTGCAAATAACTGCTGCCTATAAATATTTATTTTTATTCTAAAATGGTGCAACTGCAACAAATACATTGTTTGGATTTGATAAAACAGTAACTTTGTTTTGAAGTTTGAAATGCTGCATAACATTGTGTACTATTGATATTATTATTATAATGATTCTCAATGGTTATTATTATTGCATATGCCTGTTTATAGGAAATCTCTTTCACTGCGGGATGCCGTTCCCAATAGGGATGGTTGTCATAGATACCATTCAAAGCTTTTACTGCTGCTTTGTTAATCAAATGACAAACATGAGGATGATGGACTTCACTTTTTTTTCTCTCTTTCTTTGCATGCATGTGTATATCCAACATGAGCAACATAAATACACGCACACACATCTCTCAGAGGCTCTTCGGACCGATTAGGGTCTCTTGTGTTGATGAAAGCTGAGTGCTTTTATCATAGTTATAATAACCATTCAGCACTGTGATTTATTTCCATTAGTTTCTTGGCTTTCGTGAACATAAATACACTTTCTAAACTTCTTTATTGACTTTCTATTCTGCGTCACTCAGTTCAATGCTACCGAACTTTATAAAAGAACATGTATTTACAAGACACAAAAGCAATCCTTTTTGAGTCGCTTCTATTTCCAAGAAACTTTTTAAAACTCTCGTTGATGTTTTTGTGCTTGAGTAATTCTTTTCGGGCCATGAGTGCAGAACTCTTTAAATATTGTGGTCATGAGTGTTTCATCGTGAATCTCACGATGTTAGCACAGCAGGCTATTTCGAGACATAATAATAATTGGAATTAAACTGCTCGATAAATGACAATGTCCATTTTATTGCTATACAACAAATGATCTTGTGCAAATACAGCAAATGTACAAAATGACAAAAGAGATGTTATCATGGATGCTGAGTGTATTTTTAAATTGAAATATGGTGCCACTCTAAATATTTTCACCCTTGTCACGTCTTGTTTCATCCCTTATGGCAACAGCTACCTCAACAATAATGTCATAATAAATATGTTAACATCTATCTTAAAATACAGTGAAACATTTACAGAGTGATAATTAGTACCCACAAATAGCTTTGACTTAATTACATACACCTATATGTGATAACACTGCATTGTGTTCTCTCTATTTTACACGTGCAGCTTTCCACAGTAGGTGCCGCTCTTTTCTCTGATCAGATGTCGACCACACAGCCCGGTGCGTTGGCTCGTATAGCGTCAGAGATGACCTTTGCTCCCGATTCCCCAATGCCATTCCCCTGCAGACTGTAGAACAAACGACATGTTTTAGTATAGGCAAGGCACGTTTATTTATATAGCACCTTTTAACACAAGGCAATTCAAAGTGCTTTACAAGATGAAAGCCATTAAGAGCATTAAGAAACATATTATAAAATGGCATTTAAACACACTCATTTAAAAGCAAAGTGTAGTAAAACATGAATAAGAAAGGTATGAATAAAAGTTACAGTGCAGTGTGAGATACACACGTCTGAAAGGTTTAGGTCTGACTCTCAATCATTGCTAACTTTTGAGCAGAAATAGTTTTCTATGACCTGACTTTCTTTCTACTTTCTTTTTTAACTTACCTTTAGTTATGTGTGTTTCATGCTAAACGAACCCCCCTTTAAAAAATTGTAATCCGACCCCATGGTACCTTAAAGCGGGGGTTCCCAACCTTTTTCCCAAGAGCCCCACAAACTGGATGAATGTGAAGTATTTTTTTAAAGGAGGATGAAAGCGTAATTAAGGAGCTCTATTGGAGAGACTTTGATGGTTATTGGACTCAGGATTCCTTCATTTGGATTCTCGCTGTATGAAGAAATTAAAGGACGGCGCAAGTGGAAACAATTCACAAAGGGATTAAACTGTTTAAAACACATGCTCAAAGTAAGCAGGATTTTGCCGATGTGTTTATGTGGATTCAAAAATCGTAAATAATCTACAAAATGGAGGAGAACGATCTGATCGGAGCAACTGTGACAAATAATCGGAAACCGGCATGGACAATGATGACTATGTTTTAAAAATGCACTTATCCAGAAAATCCTGGTTTGGACACTTTACGGGCAGAAGAAACATTTCTATTAAAGAAAGAATTATACATTTCTGTCTTTTTACGCCTTTATTAGCTACAGTACTAACTTGAATCTTTATTCAAATTAATTAACCAATTCTTTTTTATATTTTATTGAAATGTAGAGACAAGGCTTTTAGTGACAATCATGTATTGCGTTACAATTAAATGTAAAATAAATAAATACATAAGAATAAATAAATAAAAAGTATAAATATAATATTTGGCCTCAAATCATCTGAGGCCTGGCGCCCCCCAGCGATCTTTGGCCCCCCAGGTTGGGAACCACTGCCTTAAAGTATAAGCAGCATAACAGCATGTACTCATCCTTGAGATGACACAAACACACATACTACCATCTACTCACTTGATGTACGTCAATTGGTGGTTTCCTTTCAAGGCTGTTGCAATGAATATGGCTCCATCCATACCCAGAGAGTTCTCCTGCAGACTGATGATTCATACAATCATTTATCAAATGTCTATTTATTTTTTAATAACTGCAAAGTGCTGAATTTAAAAGGAACAAAACAAGTCCAGTAATAAAAAAAAAAGGGGAATTTTGATTCACATAGCTCATGCGCCAGAACGTACTTCAGAGACTTGAGGCTTCTGTTGCTTTTCAGTGAGTTGGCCAGAGCCTTCGCTCCCTCCATCCCCACGCTGTTCCCTCGTAGACTGAAATAGAGGATCATTAAGTACAAAGCACAACGTTTTTTGTACATTTGGCAGTGTGAGTTGTACGACGGAGTATTAGGGCCACAATTAGAAGAAAAAAAAGAGAGATTTCGAGAATAAAGTCATAGTTACGAGAATAAAGTCATTACGAGATTAAAGTCGTAGTTTCATAAGGGACTTGAGAAGGAGACAACAGCAGCGTCCTGCAATAAAATGAGGAATGTGGAGCATCTTGTGAAGCCGTACTTTAGTTTAGGTTTCTCAAATAACTAAATACTTAATCTTTTGGCACATCAGCATCCGATTATCATAAATATTAGAACTTTGAAAAGGTTGTGCAAGAAACTATTACTATTATTTCGAAGAAAGAACCAAACGGACTTGGAGCAGATTGTCTCCTTTCTGCAGGAGGAAATGGCTGGTTCTGGCCGAGTACGAGGCCATCGTTGATTACATCTACGAGCTGTTCAAAGGGGATTTGTTGTTTCACAAGAAATGATGAGACTTGTAATCAAGGCTTTGGATCCAGAAGGAGTCGAACCATAGCCTTGTAGTGGAATCGGAATGAGCTCCCTTTGAAATCAGGACAGCAGAAAGCTTACACATCTTCGGCGCAGACTGAAAACTCATCTCTTTTGACTCCACTTCGAGCGATAGAATTACTAACAAAGAATTGCTAACAAAGCACTTATATACTAACAAAGGACTGGCTTATCTAAAACCAGTTGAGTAGCACTTGAAATGTTTTAGCTCTATGAAACCTGATGTACTTATATGATTCTGCTTTCTTCAAGTTTGTATTTCCTCCTGCAGAAAGGAGACAATCTCCTCCAAGTCCGCTTCTCAAGTCACTTATGAAACTACGACTTTATTCTCGTAATTATTACTTTATTCTCGTAATTATTACGTCTTTATTCTCGTAACTATGACTTTATTCTCGTATTATTACGACTTTATTCTCGAAACCTCTCTGTTTTGTTTTTCTAAGTTTGGCCCTAATACTCCGCCGTAGTGTTGTACCACTGGCAGCATCAACAAAGAAACCCTAATAGAAGAGGTTGTACAGATGAAAGATGAAAGGCATCAATGACACAAGTGAATGCTGGGCAATCTTAAAATTGGCTTTGGGAGATTGGAAGCTTCACAAAGAGACGCTTGTGATGTCCCATCCTTCAGTTCATAATGAGATTCCTCATAAACAATTTTCTTTTGTTGCCCTTTTGTGAAAAACAGACAGAGGATACTTTTTCATACTACTTTTCTGTGTATGTTCTAAACCATATTTTGCTAGGTATATTTTCTTTTGTGGTGTTTTTAGAACAAGTTGTTTGTGTCAATACTTACCGACTGATATATTTTGATTTCTATAAGGATGAGCTTTTCATAAAGACTGAAATAAACTCCCACTGAGAAGCAAACCCCTGTGGAGCTGAAACAGAAACACTACAGAGGAGCAAGATTGAAAACCGCTGATTTCAATTTGCTGGCTTATTACACAATATTTTAACTGCATAAAAACAAGCAAAGAAAAAAGTTTCAAACAAAAGAAAAGGTTTGACTCACTCCAGTGTTTGCAGAGTTTGGTTTCTCATTAGAGCCTCCGCCAGTGCCAGGGCGCCACTTGTGCTCGCTGAGACTCCCTGGAGACTATGGAGACAGAATATGTGAACACATGGAAAAGTGACAGAAAAAAAGGGTTTCTATATATATTTAAGACTGACTTCTGTTCTTTATTTCAGGATAAATACCAAGATATTGATCAATTATGGCACATAAATGCAATACTAACCACAATGTACGCAGAGACATGTTGGTTTTCAAGGCTTCGGCAAGAAAGATGACGCCTTCATTCCCGATAGCATTCTCCTGTAGACTGCAGCAAAGACACATTCCGTGACAATTGTGAATAATAGCTACGACTGAAATGACACATAACATACAGTAAGTAGCTCATGAGACCACGATCAGTCGTCTCACTCCTGTCACTAATCATTTTCACACCGAGAGGAGAGTTACATTAATGTGGTAATGAGGCTGAAAACAGCTCTGAAACATTGACCTTACTCCAAGAGCTGAATTGTGGCATTAGTGAGGAGAGCGTTGGCCAGAGCTTTAGTGGCAGAGCACTTGATGAAATTCCACTGGAGACTGTAAACAGAGGCACAGAAAGTCAACCATTACGCAGATACTGTATGCAGGGTTTTTTACATGTCACAAGTAAGGACAATACATGCAAGGAAACATTTGCCATAACAATATTGTGTTCTGTGATTCAAATGTAATGATTTTCATAAAACCCGCATTATTAATTGTTTTACCATTTGGGGGCAGCACAACAAGCGGTAAACATCAAAACATGTAATCACCATTATACATTTCATTATGCAAAGCGGCTAGTAAAGAAATGTACAAATTGAGCAGTATAAGAGTGTTCATTTCGAGTTCATGTTATCTCATCTACTGAGAAAATAAGTTGGTCTTTGTTTTTTCATGCTCTGTTTTAGTCAACATAATGCTACTAACATTACGTTGGCTTTCGCTTCGTGGTTCCAAAAAAGAAACATACTGTTGGTTTTAAAAGGTTCTTTACTAAAAAATCAAATACATGAATTGACTAAAGACAATGCTAATTTGAGATGTAAATGTGACCTGAAAACGAGTGAACCTGTACGTTGTCTACTCAAACTTTATATACGCTAAAATCTCGTTATTGCTGATGGGAACTGCAGATATTCTCACACCACTCCGAGTGACCCTTTCGCATTTAATGTAGTAATCTCCATAAGTACAAACATATGAATTAGACCAGCTTTAAAAAGGTACTTATGCATTAAAATAAAGCTAAGTTATTTATTCTGCATATTTCTTTCAAATGTTTCTGAGACAGTTTGTTTCTTTTTTTTTCTCTTTATTTGTGTTAAACGGCCTGACTTACTGCAGAGAGGTGAGGCCTCGATTCACTTTGATCGCACCAGCTATAGCTTGAACCCCTTCATCGTGCAGGAGGTTGGCTGTGAGACTGGGATAAAAGAACACACACACACACACACACACACACACACACACACACACACACACACACACACACACACACACACACACACACACACACACACACACACACACACACACACACACACACACACACACACACACACACACACACACACACACACACACACACACACACACACACACACACACAATTACTCAAGTTAGGTGTTATAAAAGAGTGCATATGTGGTGTTAATCAAAGTCTTTTACTGTTTGCTCAACATGTCTGCAAATAAAATGTAGCTGCTGTGAAGTTTGAAGAGGCAATTATTTAGTTAGGAAAAAAGCAATTAAAGAAATGACAACTTAGTTGACTTATGCTTTGAAGTTCAGTTTTTGAATAACACCATAATTCTTCTCAGTGTTCATGCAGTATTCTCATGGGTTTGTGATTTAGCACAGGCTGGGGTTGAGTGGGTGGGCACTTGACATTGTGTGAGCAGTGGCATAATGCAGGGAATTACAGAGCACACTACTCATAATAAGGTGACTCACTCGAGGTCCTGAAGCGAGTTGTTCTCATGGAGGGCCTGGGCCATGTTCTTCGCCCCTTCGACCCCAATGGAGTTCTCCCTCAAACTATCAGATGCAGAAATACATATGGAAAAGAAAGGATAAGAAACTAAAGTTTTCACAACAATCTCCCATTGTTATTTGTATTTAAAAGCGCTAGATAAAAAGAATGATAACACTCTTACATCTGTAAAGGTTATATAAAGCAATAGCCAGCATTTACTTAGCTTAGCATTTTAGAAAAGACTGAAAATCAATGGTAACAAAGTCCACCTAACATCACCTCTGGAGTTCTGAAGCTAAGCTAACTAAGGAAGTGAATATTTTTTGAAAAGTTTTTTTAATGTTTTACTTTTTCAATAGTTTGAATATCATGTGACCAATTTGTGTTTTTCTACACTGGACAAGTAGGACAAAGTTTATTTTTAATAGCTTTAGAAACTATTGAAAAGAAACAAGACTGAAATAAACTGAATTTTCATAACAGCATTCATATACATCCTATAAAAAGGGTTTAACAGTTCTGTATTGATGTGGAGTCATAATGACACATACAATATTAAACATAGTCCAAAGTTCTTATTTAAATTGCTTAACAAAAATAATAATTTAAAGGTGGGGTAGGTAATTTTGGAGAAACCAGCTCGAGTGCGCTAGAATTTGAAAATACACAACCGGAAAAAATCTGCCCCTTCCTTCAGACTTCCTTACAGAGCCCCTCCTCCAACACACACGAACGTGCACATGACCAATGAGGGCACGAGATAAGTTTGTGCACAGATGGAAGGTTGACAGGCAGGTAGGCCATCCAGTTACTTTAGCCGGGCCGGCTCAAATGACTGGTCGTGCTTTTTACAGCGCTACGGCTTCCACAGATGACATTTTTTTAATGTATTTATTGGCAAAGCTCTTAATGTATTCATTGCTATCGGGATGTTAAGAGCATTCCATGGAATATAACAAAAAGTGTTTCTGAAATAAATTACATACCCCACCTTTAAACTCAACAATAAACACAAATAAAATTACAAATGAGTTGGTTATCAAAAAAGCTGTGCCTCATAAGGAACATTTATTAGATATTTAAGCATGTTTTTTTTTACAAAAATGGGCAAGTTATCTTAGAGGTATCGATTATAAAATGTGTTTTTTGTTATTCAAATGGCAATGTACTGATGGTCCCTAATTAAAATCCTGTGGTTAAGAGAGAGAGATCGGATGTGAGCTAACCGTCTTCTGACTGCAGACAGACTGTGGAACAGAGTACGTGCCATGGTTTATTAGGGGATGTGTCTCAATAACAAGATGTCAACCTGTGGTGTTTTTGTTGTTATATTTGCTTGCGACAGTGCTGTTCTCTCTCTTTAAAAAAACACGTCCTTATTTTGCTTCTTGAATCAGGTGGTTTTAAGAGCTGGTGGACTTTTGATAAACTTATTAGAGTTGTCTTTGCCAAAGCTCAATACTCACTTCAAGGAGACCAGACCACGGTTTAGCCGGAGCGCTTTGGTTAACGCCGTCATCCCCTTGTTGCTGATGGAGTTACTCTGAAGTCTGTCGAAACAAAAAAACAGAAGTAACGTACTGGCAAGACAAACTGCGTAATTGTTGCACAGTATGTAAGCCATAGTGTTACAACCAATGGTAAAATGAATTAGCAGTGGAATTTCAAATGGAAATTGATAATGGTAGAAAGCAGGAGGTACTGACTGCAGCGACAGCAGCGTGTGGTTCACTGTCAGAGCCTCGGCGAGAGCCACTGTTCCTTTGTCCCCGAGCTGGTTACTACAAAGACTGCAGAAAAAGTCAAATCATTAATGACGATCAGTATGTGACCCCCTAATAGGCTGTTTAATAAAAAACTTTTCATAAAGAAAACATCTGGCAGCATGTTATTATTGAGCTTACTGAAAACCTGAAAATAGACACGAAATAAAGAGGAAAGAACATAGATAAAGAAGAATATGTATGTCTTAAATTCATTAGATCGGAAGTGATTTGTTATTGCATAATTATACATGATATCATCAATATGAGTGCAGTGAAAAAGTCTATCTGTCTCTATGTAAATATGATATCCTCTGTTGTTTGTTTGTTTGTTGTTTTTATGTTTCATGTGGAACTAAATGATGCAGGTCTCCCTTGTAAATGAGATCGATGATCTCAAGGGACCAATCTGTCTAAATAAAGGTTTGAAATGAAATGAAAAAATCTTTGAATAACTACATCAGTTTTGTGAGGGTCCGGTTTGTCTTCAGCGCCTCTGCAATCCTTTTGGCTCCTCCAGCTCCAACCATGTTCTTCCGTAAGCTAAATAATGACATGCACGAAAGGCAAAATAAGTGATTTCTCTGCAAAAAATGTATAAAATAAAATATGTCTAACTAAAGGGAAACACTCACTTCAGAGACACCAGTTTGCGATTGCAATGCAGCACTTCTGCGAGAGCCTGAGCCCCTTCCTCTTCAATGGAATTGTTCTGGAAGCTGGGAAGTGGTGGAAATTGAGCAATTACATCAAGTCCAGTTGTGGCAACTGTTAGGGTAATTTCTCTATGGACTACGCCAATTATACTCACTTGATTGATACCAGGACTTGGTTCATTTTTAGAGCCTCTGCAAGGAACTTTGCGCCTTTTGAGCCAATGTTGTTGTTCCGGAGACTGAATTATAAAAAAAAGCTGGTTAGATGAAGGACAGTATACATAACTGTAAAATATGAAGACTTCAGCACAAATTGTGACTATTATGTTTAAAGCTGCATTGAATGTGACAGATTTGTGATCTAAAGGAATGCTCAATATGCAGAAAATGAATTGAATTCCAAAGGTTGTGCCTGTCACTTGATTCAATTCTCTTATAGGTCAAAGGCAAACAAACAAATCTCACTTGAGAGACGTTAGCGTCCGGTTCACCAAGAGCGCTCGACTCAGAGCTTTGGCACCTTTGTTGCTGATGGCATTCTCTGCCAAACTGAAGGAATGAGTAAAACAAAGTTAAAATATGACAAAATATTGATCACTGGCTGTCTCTAACATAAAAAAGACACTGACTTTTTATAAAAAAGTGAAGCTATTCATGTCAAAAATCATTTCAAGTTCAAACTACAGTGGTTCAGAACTGATAAAACGTTCTTCATACTGAAAAATAAGTGTTATCGCACCTTATTTTCTGAATATGGCAGTCTTTAGCACTGAGGAGGCTTCCCAGCAGCTCCATGACATCATCTTTAAAGTGATTGTTCTCCAACCTGTGAAGTAGATACGTGTTAAAAAGTGTTACCCTTCTCCTGAGTTTTTGTTCACTGGGCGATGGTGCTTTCGGGATCTGACCTGAGAAAGCTGCAGTACAGCAGCTGTGGGAGCAAACATTTGACCGTGGCGTAGTTCAGGGAGCCGGTGAGGTTGGTCTGCTCGCTGCACTCTGCCGACACATGCAGCAGGTAGCCCAGCACCACACAGTGAGCGCGAGTTAGCTTCCCTGCCAGGCTGCCCAGCTGCAAGTCTTCCTCCACGCTCCGCAGCAGCTCTGTGTGCTGCAGCTCCTGTAAACAATAAGCCAGGTTGACCGACCGCAGGGACACCACCGCCCCCCCACTGACCAACAGACTCTGGAGAAACCCCGCTGCCCACGCCTTCTGGTTCCCATCGTCCTTCCCGAGGGCCAGCAGCCCAGCGAGAGGCTTTATTGCCGCCGGACACAGCAGGCCTGTCAGGAAGCGCACAAACACGTCCAGGTGACCGTCCTCCGCCTGCTGCGAGTGCTGGAAGGCGCTTTTGAAGTGGTTCTGGAAACCAATCTTGGGCCAAGACATGGTGCTCTCTGAGAATAAGTCAAAGAGTGCCCGCTTGGAGGAGATGTGGTAGAAAGTAGCTGCAAGAAACTCCTGCAGAGTCAAGTGAGTGAAGCGGTATGTCGTGGACAAGGCCGACTCCTCCCGAACAAGAACTCCAGCCCCCAGACTGCACTGGGTCAACAGCAGGTCTATCCCGTAGGCCCGGAGGTCCTGCTCGCTGAAGGTGTACTTGTGTTTGAGGAGCCCGTAAAATGCCAGACGCCCAAGGTTTCCCAGCAGTTTGCGATTAGTCCCGTGAAGCTGCTCCATTTTCACTGGCTCCCGGCCCCTCGGTTCACCTACCTCTGCCTTCATGGAACAAAAGTGAGCGTAGAGTTCGGTACACGTCCTGGGGAGGCTTTCCTGTGTTTCACTCTGCATGATGTACATCAGAGTGTCTGCTACTATCCACGAAATGCAAGGTATGTAGCACATCACCATTAGGATCTTATTGGACTCCAAGTGCGCCCAGATCTTACTGGAAAAATCCCTCTCGGAGAAGTGGTGGTTTAGGAAGAGCTGGATGTCCTTTGAGCTGAATCCTGGGATTTCAGTCACCCTGTCAACCAATCCTCCGGGGATTAGTGAGGCCACCCCGGGCCTGGAGGTCACCCACACCGCTACGTCAGGGAGCAGATTCCCCCGGATGATGTTAGTCACCAGGTCATCGATGGACACCTCTTTCTTTGGGTCGCTGCAAGGAGCTGCATCGGAGAAATTTAAGGTGCAGCGAAATTCGTCCAAACCATCGAGAATGAGCAGTGTTCGGCAGGAGCTGCTCAGGACCAGACCGGGGTCCGTTAGATGAGGAAAAGCCATTTTCACTAGCCTCTCAGCAGAGACTTTCTCCAGGGAGTTCAGCTCGCAAAAAGTGAAAGGCAAGACGAAGCTCACATCGGTGCAGATGGCTCCTTGGCTCCACTGTCGGAGGAAGTGTCGGACCCAGGTTGTCTTGCCGATACCAGCCACCCCGACTGTGAGGGAGACCCGCGGGGGTAAACTAACCCGGGTCAAAGGCTCCAAGAGTTTGGTCAGCCCAAGCTGTCTGAGATGATTTCTCTTCCTTCCTCGAGTCGCCCCGACCTGCATTAAGTCGTGTTCTTTCTGCTGTATGTCGGAAAGTCCATCAACCAGAAGTAATGTCCTGGAGGAGATGTTCAGTTTGGGGCAGATGATTGAATCTCGGTCTCTGTACTGCTCGTATCGTCGGAGGAGTGCCTCTTTGTGCTCCTTCACCATGGATTCTGTGGAACATAGGTTCAGGCTATTTGTATTTCAATTACCAACTTGTGAAAACAGGAAATGGATTGTGTTAATAGAGCATTTCTTATTTCAAGAGCGGGGCAAAGTGCTTTCCAATGAGTTACATTAACACGCTTCCCAACTGCTCAACAGGAGCATTTTTTGGGGCATAATGGGTTGGTACATGCCGTTAAAAAGATTCAGGAATGAAACCAACACCTTGGCTATTACTGGATGATCTTCAGCCTTTACAAACACAATAAAGAATACCAAAATGCTATCTCAAGCACCTTACCGTGGTTGATGATGAGCTGGGCCACCTGAGAGTCTGAGCTCTGAACGAAGGCCCGCAGAGCGTCAGAGCCTTGAGAGTCCTTGCCAGAGACGATGGATGTGAACATGTTGACCTGATCCTGCAGCCGGCCCGCCTCCTTGACCTTCGTCTCTTCAGCTGAATTCAACACATCCATCTTTCCCAGGTGTGTCATCATCTCCTCCAGGAAGGAGGTTGTGATGAAGCGTTGCAGCTGGTCTTGGTGCTTTTGGATCCAGCCAAGTTCTAGATCGAAAAATATTGCAGATACTCTTAAGACATAGAAACTGAAATGATGATGTGATAATTAAAAAAAAAAGTCTATTTTCCTAAACCTTTTTGCATGGTGCTTTATAAGAGAAGCAACTTTTCCTCTGTTCATGTTTGTCTTATTCTCAGATTTCCTTCATTCTTTAATGTGTTCTTCTAACTGAAAACTTTGATAGAATTAATGTGCAAATTCTGGTCATTTCTGTTTCTAAAAAAAGGAAAACAAAATGTATAATCTCACTTCTTTGATGAATATTTAATGCATCATTTTTTTATTTTCCATTTTGTCTGTCGGGTTATCACGTTTGACAACATCAGTATTCTAAATAACAAGCTGTTGCTCTTTCCATTTCTCTTTTCCTTTCACATTCTTTTCAATGAATAAAAAATGTCAGACGTCACTCAAAAAAGAAAACACAGAAGGACTAAGAGAGGCGGATATTGTGTGTGCAAACCCCCTGACTTCCCCTCTGACCTTTCCTCTAACTACAATAATGTCCACAAAGCATCTCTCCAGGTTATCATCATCTTATATTTAATTGTTCTCCAAAATTGTGGTATTGATCAAATAAATGCAAAACTAATGCCAATGAGATTGACTTTGTCTTAAGTGCGAATTTCTGTTTTTAAAATGTTCAATTATGCATCCAAAAACACCCATTTGAACATATAAAACTAGAAGAGTGTTCAACACTTCATGTAACTTAAAAATAATCCCTAGAATGTCCATCTATCAGCTTTATTTCAAACCCTACTAAAATAGAAATGGATCCTTCAATTTGATAGATGTACAAACCTGCAAAATGTGTATCTGCGAGGAACATTGGTTTCATGTATCCGGACATCATTATCCTAAAGATGACCTTTGGTTATTCAGCAGAGCCAGACTCTCCTCTCTAAATTAATGAGTTAATGAGGTTAATGTTTGAATACAAAACTGTAAATCTCCAGGTTTCAGTTACAACTTATTCGGCATTTTCAGGTTCTTAAGAGCAGATCAAAAGTTATTCACCAGTCTCACAGGAAACTCGTGAATGGATGTGGTGAGCAGTAGGTCATAGTTTGAAAACTGAATGGAAAATAATATATCTAAATATATACTTTTTCTATAGTGTTTGTGGTGGATACTTCAGTAGAAGTGCTAAACCAAAGTAAACTGTTTGACTGCTGAATAAAAGGGTTGAAAACGTCACCATGAAATTCATCAATAGGCCTAAATTAAGCTCCAAATGACATCACATCCCCGATTGAGTTTTTTATTTTACAACATCTGAACTGCTCTTACTCTTCTTGCTTTTTTCCCCAAACTAATCCTTTTTATTCTCTTCTCAACTTTCACCAATTCCCTTTGAATTACCAACAGGCAACACAAGAATCCTCCTGAAGCTGATGATGGAAAAAAAGTCCTGGTCTTTAATAAGAAATCTTATTGTAAAAGATGAAGCTGATAAAACCCTCACTTGGTTGCAATAACATTTGGAATAATTTAAATAAAAACTTCAATTATGAAAGCTAGGTTGTTCTTTCTTCAGCTTTCATTAAACACAGCCCCTGATGCTCTACAGATAAAGCTGTAATAATGGATAATAATAACCTTAAAATAACTTAAATGAATCAGGAATGATATATTCAGTTTAATCAAAGTGGAGTTCATTTTCTTTGGCTTTATTGTAAATTAAATAGTGGTACTTATCTTGTTTAATTTATTATAGATTAATTTAAAAAGGAAGCTATTATTATTATTATTATGCCTACTGGTAGATGATTATACTCATCTGACTGAAAGGATTACTTTTCTATATCTTAACATTCAATAGCTTCAAATGTTTTCATTACATTTGTTGGTTGTCTGTCTTTGTTCTACTTTAACTGTGTGAACGTATGCACACCAAGGTCAATTCCTCCTATGTGTTAACCTACTTGGCAATAAACCTGTTTCTGATCAAACACTGCAATCTTCACCATTATGAGCCTTTCCATCCAACCTCCACAGTTGGGATAACTCAAAATAGAGGGGAAGACGGTTCAGGTCCATCAAATCCCGGACAAATAGACATAAGAACAGCTTTTACCCCAGTGCCATACGTGAGCTGAACACAGCCAGACAATCACAGCACTAATGGAACTGAACTGAATTGATGCTCAACTAAGTACATGTTTACAACCAACTGCACCTTATATTCTACCTCATACCGTTTTTATAGAACACATATTTATTTCTAGTTTTGTAATTATCAACTGCACTGATAAATACATTTAGGCCTACTTATTGACTTGTTTACTGCCTTCACCGTATTGTTCTTGTATTTGTATGGTATTGTTGTATTGCTTTGTAAGCATATCATAGGTATCATAGGTCCAATTTATAATCACTTTATATATTATATATTAAAAGTTGTAGCTTGTATTGTCAACATTATGGTTATACTGTCTGTTATGTGTGATTGCACCATCGGGAATGCTTGGAATTTCGCTGTACTCTGTGTAGTGACAATAAAGGAATCTAATCTAATCTAATCTAAAGGAGTTTTAATCGCAGGAAATGAACCAAAGAGGTCACATAAGGACATGATGATTCTGCAACGCGTACCCTCTGTTTCTGCTTTTGAAGAGACGGAGCTGGGTGTCGACTGAAGGTCCACGTAGCAGTCGTCCTGCCACGTGATGCGTTTGCTTCGATCCAGGATAGAATCGTAGTGGGCCCTCCTCTCCATGAGGAATCTGAATATGTTCCGCCCACCAGATGCTCCTGGTTCAGTCTACACAATAAAGAAACAGCATTACTTAAAAAGTGAGGATAGAAAGAGGTGAGGAAATAAACTAGAACTGCATCGATTAGTTCATCTACAGAAGCATAATCGCTTATTTTGATCAAGTCATTGTTGTTCATGAAAATGTTGTTTTAAACCTTTCAAATATGGAGATGTTCTTGCTTTTCTCAGTTTTGTATCATGTGACTGAAAATCTTTGGGTTATAAACTGAACAAACTAGACATTAAAGACAATACCTAGGACTTTGTGAAACTCTCATAGATATTTTGGATGATTTTCTTACCTTTCATGGACTAAAATGTATTATTAATATTGAAAACAAGTCTTAATTTCAACCTGAAAATGTCAGTCCTCAGTCTAATTAATGCTCCAAATGTGAGTTTATATTGCAATTGGGTGATGCAAAACTGATTCAGAATGTCTTTTGAAAGCCACACAGATGACTTACAAAATGAGATGTATGGACTTATTACTCTAAAGCTTTCACTGATAATGTTAACATCTATTTTAGAGAGACAGATTTAATCAACAGATGGCTATTCATCTTTCTGCATATGCACTGAGAATCTATCATTAATTTACAAGAGGCGACAGATGGCTGATACCAGAGCGACGATCCCTTTTGAAGGCTCTTTTTCTCATGTGCTAAATGTAATGCAGCGCTTTTCATAAGAAACTCCAACAAAAAAAGAAAAAAACGGAGAAATACGTCAAAAGGTTTTCAAATGATTCAGCCTTGAATAATAGCACTTATAGAATAACATGTATTCATGATGCAAGGTGTTTAAAGTGACCCTTTTCTGCTCATTTCCAGGTTTCATATTAGTATTTTGTTCCTCTACTGTGACATGTTGTCTCCATGCTTTAATGTTCAAAAAGCTCTATTTTTCTCATACTGCCCGTCCTGCAGCACCTCTTTTCACCCTCTGTCTGAAACCAGAGCCCAGTCTGCTCTGATTGGTTAGCTGCCGGCTCTGTTGTAATAATAATAATAATGATAATAATAATAATACATGAGACTTGTATAGCGCTTTTCTAGAAACTGAAAGACGCTTTTACAGAGAGTAAAAAACAACAAAGAAAAAAAATACAAAAACAGAAAATAGGGGGGGGAGGTGGTCAGTGGTTGAATGCAGTGTTGAACATGTGTGTTTTGAGTGATGTTTTGAATGCAGTGAGGGAGGAAGAGTCTCTGATGGATTGGGGTAGTAAATTCCAGAGGGTGGAACTTAAGGGACTTGAGGTTGGTCCGGGTGGGGGGGGGGGGACAGGAGGTTGGCAGTAGCAGAGCGGAGGGAGCGAGTGGGAGTGTATCTGTGGAGGAGGTCAGTCAGGTAGGGTGGGGCCAGGTTATGGAGGGCTTTGTACAGTATGTCATTAGGAGGATTTTGTACTGAACTCTCTGAGGGATGGGGAGCCATTGGAGCTTGATGAGGATGGGGGTGATGTGTTCATGGATTCGGGTGTGGGTGAGTAGACGTGCGGTGGGGTTTTGGATGTATTGAACTTTGTTGATGATTTTTTTTGGTTAACCATAGAGGAGGCTGTTGCAATAGTCCAGACGGGAGGGGATGAAGACGTGGTTGAGGGTTTCTGCAGCAGTGGGGGAGAGGGATGGACGTAGATGGGAGATTTTTTTGAGGTGGAAGAAGGCTTCGTGATGTTTGATGTATTTGTTGAAGGAGAGGGTTTGGTCAAATATGATGCCTAGGTTCCGGATGTGAGGGGAGATTTGGACTGGGAAACCGTCTATGTTGAGGGTGAAGTTATGGATAGATGTGGTGAGTTTTTTAGGTCCAATGATGATTATTTCTGATTTATCGCAGTTGAGTTGGAGCCAGGATTTTATTTCAGTGATGCAGTTTGTCAAGATGGAGTGGGTAGCAGCGGAGATGGACTTGGTGGAGATGAGGAGCTGGGTGTCGTCGGCAAAGCAGTGGAATTGAAGTCCATGACGGTGGATTAAGTGACCAAGGGGAAGCAGGTAGAGGATGAAGAGGAGGGGGCGAGAACTGAACCTTGGGGGACACCTTGTGATTGGTCAACCGCTTAGAGATGTCCCGCCCCTTAGTCTATCATGTACAAAGTGTTGGAGCGCTTTCCAGTAGGAGCACGAGTGTTATAATTATGTCATTATGTTACGCAAGTAAACAAAGGAATCCAAAGGTGGCGTTTCGGGAAGGGGAGGGGGGGAACTTTATAAACACACTACAGGAAAGGGAAACCCCCAAAAAGCATAACAGGGGCTCTTTAACACATTGTACTCTTTACTGTCAGAAGGATTTACTGTTAGGGTGATGGCTGTTAATTAAAACACACATCCTACATTATATGATATATTTTCTAAACTGTTTAATTTCCATCATTGCAAAGCATATTGTATTACATTTATTTTGGAAATGTTCTACTGATAGGGTTGATTATAAGTGTGATTTAATGTCACAAACTGCAGATATATAAATGAAAAGTATGTTTTGAGGTTTCACTGACACAAAATGAGAAATGTCAAAGGCCTTCCTGTGTGGTTTATCGCTGATCACGTCTCTTTTCATAAAGGAAGCCGATTCAAAAACTCAAATTCACTTCAGACAGCGTGCATGCATCCGTTGCCAAGTTTACAGACTGTCTCATTACCATAAACAACTCAATGACATACGGTTACTATAGAAATGTGTCGTTAGTGTGATAGGGAGACCCAACATTTACAAGAGACAACTCTGGGGAACAAAACACAAGCAACACAGTGTAAAGATAAGCCAGTTGATGCATGAGGTGCAAATATGTCAGATGTATTGTATTTTAATGTAAGGCATTTATTTTTATCCCATATTCATTGTCCTGGATGCTTAAGGCCGTGGTTGAAAGGAAACATAATAAAAACAGCTGGAGTCAAAAGGGACAGTTATAAAGTGCATTGTGCAATAAGCAACGCTCAGATAACTCACCTCAGGCTTGTTGAAGTGGTTTGTAGGCGTCAAAGGATGTGAAGCGCTGCCCACACGGATGCTTTGTGGACGACCGCCATTATTGTCCTGGAAGCAGCTGAAGGAGAAAGTGTGAATCGGAGGAATCTAAAAAGGAGTGAAACCTGGCCGAGGGCAAACGTCAAATAAACGTCCTGAAGTCAGTGCTGCTGCTCGAGAAAGCGTGTCATGCTGCAGCTCCTTCCTGTCTACTTAATCTGACTTCCTGTGTTGTGGTTTGCAGGTTGAACAGTAAAAAATGAAACAAATCATTTGCCTTGTTCTTGTGCACGCTAGACCTTAGACAAAGGCGATGTTGAACCACAAATAAGACCTGATAAGAGACACACTATATGATTGGTAAGCTTACAAGAGCAAAACACAGTTAAATGCCTGAGAGGTCATAATTATAAAAGGCGTTTCAAAAATTGTAGAGAAAAAAGCTCTCCACGTTTATCTTGGCAGGAAGTCTCAAAACATATTATACATAATGTGTAGGTACTGCACAGCAGAAAGGGAAGTGAGGGAATGCTTTTCTACAAAAACAAAACCTTTATGTAGGTACTTCTTCGCCCCGAGAGCAGCGTGAGGTAATTCGTAAAACAGGACATGCTGAAAAAGGACTGGGAGGCTGCACAAATTGCACATCAGCTGAAGTGTTTTATTTCAAACCTGCTACATGCGCATGACAATGAAGGAAAATAGGACGGCAAAGAAACACAAATAAAGCATTTAAATTGTGTCCCAGGGTGGAAAAGCATTAAGCATGTTCTTTCAAATGTTCTTTCTCTCTGCTGCTGCCACGAGAGACTTTTCGTACCCATGAAAAGTTTGTGGCTTCTCCTACAGTTAGATTTCAACTTATGTTTGATGTGAACACGTTCTTCATCACATTTTGTTTGCATTTGTCATCATTGTGTAGCTTCGTCAGTGCGAACACATCACTTTTAATTCCACGCCAACATATTATTTTGAGTGCAATTTCTTCCTTCCCTTTTTTTTTTTTCTTTCTAAATGTACCGTTTTACATACAACCTAGAAATATAGAAGTTTACAATAAAATACATTTATACATAGCATAATTTCAGGGGGGGCAGGGGGTTCCCTTACAAAAGAGGATTTCGTTTTCAAATCTAGCTTTCTTTTCAAATGTATTTACAAGGTAACTGAAATGATTTGCACTACAGCAGATGAGCGATGCAACATTACAAGGTAAGCAATATTAGAAATAGAACATCATATCCAGGCTGAGATGATTATTTAATGGCACTTTGTATTGGAAATGTTATGATTAATTCCCCAATTTAAATATTTTTTAAAATAATTGAATCAAAACTTTGAAAATAGATGTTTTTTTTTTGTATTTCTACAATATTTTTTCCTTCAGATTGATAATAACTGCTAACCCTGGGAATAACTAACAACATGTCCATAGTATTTACACGTATGGCTGTACTTTCCCCCTAATAAATGAGGAATCAGCTGATCAAATAACACAGAAGTATATTAGGCACAGTAGAGGTTTCTTAGCCACAAAAAAAAAAAAATCACAAATATTTTTTTCTGATTTTCTTAATAAGCAATTTTTCATTTCTCAAAAACAAATACGCTTTATTCATTTACTTTCTCGCATCCCTTTCTAATTTCCATTCAAGAAAAATGTAAACAGTTTGCTTGAAGTAAGCATACAAAAGTGGTTACAGACGCTGATCACATGTTAGCTAAAGATATTCACATTAAAAACACAATCACGCCCTAACGTTTTTACAGCATGTAGCAGGAGAGCGAAGCAGGAAGTGGACCTGAAGGCTAAATGTGAGCGTCACAAATATTATCTTGGTTATAACATCTGAATGTGATGAAAGTCATTATGTTGATAGAGCTTCCAGCATAGCATGGTGGTTCTTATATTTTTAAATACAACATGAACAAGTCAACAAAAATGACTCAAGTATTAAAAAGAAAATGCTCCCTTTCCTCTTCCTTTTCCTTTAAAAGTAGTAACCAGCACTGTTCACAGGCAAAGGTTGCACATCGACCTTTATAAAAATATGGTATTATCTGGCGTTTCTTATTAGATTCATGGATTGCTGTCGAAATGTCAACAGTGCCATGGAATATACCGCACAGACTTGACACAACTAGGCTGTTAACAAGACAATCCCGAGTCATTTCATCAGGGATCCACTCAAAGGACACTCAGAAGGACACTTGTGGTGGAACCTGTTTTTAACAACCGCATAATCAGTGACGTTCAGGTCAGATTAACCTCTGATTACCGCCCGCTCCCTCTGATGAAGTCCTCCCACGCACACGAGCACCTCCAGACGCCTGGATTATAGATCTGACAGTCCTTCTGCGTGCTCACTCAGCTCCATGGTGTAGTAGTCCATGGGGCGCCTGGAAATAGAGACCACGTTAAAACACACACTTTTTTGACAGAAAATTAGGAATGGATTTATTTTTTTTTGTGGGTAAGAAACTTCTACTGTGCCTAATTTACTTCTGTGTTATTTGATGAGCTGATTCCTCATTAATTAGGGGGAAAGTACAGCCATACGTGTAAATACTTCGGACATGTTGTTAGTTATTCCCAGGGTTAGCAGTTATCATCAATCTGAAGGAAAACATTTTTTTAGAAATACAAAAAATGTACTAGAAACATTTTTTTTTTTTTAGGTTAACAAATCTAAATATTTAAATTGGGGGAAATATCATAAAATTGCCAAAAAAAAGTGCCATTAAATTGACTTTTTTATTTTTTTATGTAAGCATCTATGATTACTTTTAACATCCATTTACGAACAGTTATATTTAAAATGTTATATCTTGGTATATTTTAATTTTATAGTCTGTAAAATGTGTAAATATGTACGTCGTTGACATTTAATTTAATCTCATTGGCTTCTCATTGCATTGCTGCTACCTCTGCTTGTATAACTGCTTTAATGTATTTGTGTCTATTTCTATTAATGCAGTGAGAGATGCCAACTAAATTTCGTTATACCGATGTATGATGACAATAAAGATATTCTATGAAAAGTCGAGGGAACTATTTCTTTGTAAACACTTCAACATTTAGACATTTTAAATTCCAATCATGAACAATGGGCGATTCTGACAGGAGACCTACTCGTATCCAAGATCAAAATAATCATATATTTCATCAAAGCTACTTTATGCTTCACGTCTCATCTAAAATTCTATTTCCTCTCCGCATCAGGGAGGTTATTATTGACTGGACTGAGAGCAATGGTTGCATAGTCATTGTGCAATTTCAAGACAACGGCTGCATATTAAAACTGAGAGGAGAGGACAGGAATATAAATACAAAACTTTTCTCATTCAGTTTTTCAAGTAACTTCAGGCAATCCGGGAGTTATGATGATTAAAATGTAATGTAAAGAAGAATGAATAAGTCTAAAGAATAAGTAAGAGCGTGGGAGAAATCTGTACAGTACTTTCACCATGGACTTCTTCCCCTTTACATTTGTGTAAAATGATAAGACAAGAAAGAAGGTCATGCTCTTTCATTCTGACATTTGCTGCTGACATTTCGCACTTCCTGAAACTGTGATATTCTACTGGGATAATATCAAAATGAAAACTGGTAGATACATTTTTTTTGCACAGCAGAAACTTGAAATGAACACCTTTCATCCTGGAGTTTGAAATGATCATGTGACACTGAAACACATGTTTTTCCCTCCGTGGCAGAAGGAGAGAAATGCTTTTAAGAGTAAAGGTTGCCGACCCCTGCTCTAGGTTAGCTACAGGTCTGGAAGTCCACTCCAAATGTTTCTTAAATCTCAATCTCTATGGCAGCCACCACTTAAACAATAAAAAAACACTCGCGGACCACCTAAAATCACACATATCCAAAAACACATCGTTTTTCTAGAACAGATTACAAATCGCCTGAAAATGGTACAAACAAGTGGCAACTTGTGTGATGAAGGTGTTGAAACTTAAACTCACTCCATTGCGGAGATATTCCCGCGAGAGTGCGGAAAACTTTAATTAATCAATTAATTTCAAATGTGAAATTTTGCCAATATACTCACGGACCACTAGGGGGTCCACACTTTGAGAAGCACTGCTTAGGGGACCTATCATGCAAAATGCACTTTTGTACGTCTTTTCTACATGAATATGTGTCCCCGATGTTCCAGGGAACTCACCAAGTGTCAGAAAACACAACCCTCTCTATTTTCCTCCATACCCAAATCTCTTAAAAAAGGGGCTGCAACGGATCTGATACAGACTGATCCAGATTTGAACACTTCTATGACGTCACAGAAGTGGCGCTACGGCTATTGGGCCAACTCCACCAATCAGGAGGAGACAGCCACGGACATTGCCGTTCCAAAGTGCTGGAGACGCTGTAGTACATATGCCAGGCCTGTAGATGGTGCTGTTCTCACATAATCAGCCCATGCAAGGACAGTGTTAAATTGAGCGAAATGAGGAATGGATAAAATGCATGATCTGTTTGGTATTTTGAAAAATAAAAAGTATAAATATGCCTTATATAGGTATGGTCCTACACTATATTATTCAAATATAGCGTGATAGGTCCACTTTCAATAGTAAAACCAGAGAAACTGATAATGCTGCAGTGGTCTCTTAATTTTTTCCAGAGCTGTAGGTTATGAAGTGGTGTAGGTTTTGTTTTTAAAATAGCCGTTTACTCCTTATTTCAGTCTATACGGTAGAAAGAGCTAATCATCTGCTGGCGTACTAACACTCAGAAGTCAAATAAATGTAAAAATCATGTATATGTTGCATATAGTGCATATGTTTCGTTATACTGTATATTATATCATGTTGTTAGCATGCATTTCCAATATTTTACATTGCATGACTAAAGAAGTTATTTCCCTTTGCTTTGCTACTTTATATTTTCTTCCACTGAGAATTCAGACGTGTGCAACCCGTCGAGAAAAAGGCACAAATTGAGAGTGACTTTTCTATAATAGACCCAAAGTATTTTCTGAAGAAGTCCTCTAAAGACGGGAATAATGGCAATGACTGTGTGAAAAAGAAACAAAGCAACACATTTGCAGCTAAATTGTTATTATTTCATCTTAATTACCAACACTTATTTCTAAATATGCTGTCCACAACACTCCATCACTCTTCATTTCTGACGTCAAAAGATTACACAAATGTTAATCATCTGGCTTTGTGATAATGCCTGGCAAATGATCAGAGAATAAGGGAATGAAATGCTGTTGACGTGGTGAAAAGAGAGATCTGTGATCAGCATGCACGCCCAGCACACAATAAGAGAGGAAGACAGCAGAGGAAAATCAAGCGTGCTCACCTCCTCCTGTAGAAATATGTGAATAAAGCTGCGCCCAGTCCCAGCAGCAGGAGCACCGCTACGATCAGCCCGATCTGTAAGCCCAGGGCGGACGCTAGGAGAGAGAAACATCAACATCTGGTTACACTTCTATAAACAAGATAACACGTTTAAATTCAATCGTCCATTGAACATTTCAATCAGCACAGATATTGCATGTTTGAGCCTAAATGCCTTCACACCACTATTCCAATTCCACACTTGCTTCTTTTGTCTTCTCACATCTACTCTTTCTCAATTATCCAGAGCAGTTGGTTTGGGCCTTTTTCTCCGTAAACATCAGAGAGATTCAGCGAACATTTTTTTACTCAGATGATGACTTTGTTATGGCTAGCAGGAGTATGTGAATGGTTAGTGTAGTTGCCATCTTACATTTGTTTGTGTTGTTTAGCTTGTAACAGAGGCAAATCAAGCACAACTGGTTGTAAAACATGAATATCTAGTGGGAGTTTTGGGAGATATGGAAGGAAAATATTGGCTCCATGCACAGGTTTGCTGCAAAAACGTCATGTTATTACAAACTCTTACTCTCTCTCTACTGACAACTTTGCTCTACGCCAGAGGGCTTCAGGTTCGATATGCCGGTGATGTGTTAAGAGCACATTGACAAAGAAACAGGTTGTTAGAGAGAAATTGGTGTTGTGTCCCCTAAAACTAATCATTGTATAATGTTCTGGATATCTCAAGGAACAGCCTGGAGGCAGGAGCATATGATTTTGGATGTTTACTTGCAAGAAAAGGCACAGTCTTCTGTTTTTTATATTGGGATGTACCAAATCAAGCTTGCAGGGGTCTCAGATTTAAGGGAACTGCACATACAGTACATCTCCCGTAAGTCATATTGGGAGAAGTCAAACATTTTAGACAACATGAACATTAAGAAGAACTGATTTTTTGTTGTTGCAGTGGCGATGTGTTGAGGCTAACCTGTGCCTGAGTAGCGTCCCGTGGTTGGAGCGGAGCAGAAGTCTCCTTGAGCCGATGAAGGACTGGTGTGGGACATCTGGATGATGAGGGCCTTCTGGTGGTCCGACAGCGCCTGGATGTTCCCCCACACTCGCAGCCATCCAGACACACAGGAAAAGTTGGCTCCTTGAGCACAAACAGAACAATCTCTCATTAAAATACATGTGGAAGTAAGTTCAACCCATAAATACACAACTAAGTACTTATATTTGAACGCTGCCGGATAATGTTACACGGGAAGTAGCCGCAGCAGGGCTCCTGAGTTCCTTTATGTTTCCACAGGTGTATAACGGCCTCTACAATTTGAAATCCTAAATACCTACTCTCCAACAGCGTCTGCCTGAACATAATAACAGATATTTAGGACAACTTTAGAGCTCCATGGTAACAGTGACGTGAGGTTGATTGCTTTCATATTCTCCCCAAGAGCCCCTGAGTGTCAGAGCTCTGTAATCATCTTCGTGTTCTCGCAGAAAAAACACATTTCTTGCATTCAAAATAATCTTCCATATGTGATGGATTTATCCTGAGGGGAAGTTCCTCACCTTGCAGATACAAGGCGGAGATGCCACAGTGACACTTTTGCTCCAGGTATTCGGCCACTTCAGCGACCCTCTTCCCCTGGATCAGACCACTGCATTCTGGGAGAAACAGAGACAAATATAACACTTTTATAGAAAGACATATTTCCTGTGTTTTGACCGAACAGATAACGTAACATCTTGTCAGAAAAATTACCAACATGTTCGGTTTAAAATTCTCACACATTTAGGGTCTGTGTTTATTGGTTTGTTTTTGCTGTCTTCCTAAAGACACATTTTGGGCATTTTAACCTTTATAAGAAACTGTACAATTAAGATTAAGACAGGAAACACATACCATTTACGTTACAGCCATAATGAATTTTGCATATAATCATAGAAATGTTAATATGGCAAAACTAAAGCTACATGTATTCCTTGATAAACTGAAGTGGTTACCATTCAACGGCACTATGCATCGTTTAAACTTTATATAAATACATAATTCAGAGGTCAGAAACCACACTTATTGCACCCCTTGAGCCTAATTGTGTGACCCTGGGTAATCAGTCTGATATACCTAGTTGTAAAGTGTCTCTTTTAACAAAATAATAATAATAACGTTTATTTATTATAGCACCTTTCGCAGTAATAGAATTCACAAAGTGCTTCACAAGTAGGGCTGCAACAAACGACTAATTTGATAATCGATTAATCTATCGATTAATGAAACGATTAATCGGATCGTTAAGGTTTTAACTGTACTACTACTTATATCGATACTGCTTATCGATCCGGTCCTTTTAACGATAGTATGAACGGTTCTTTTGACAAGAAATAAGGTAAACTAACTAAACTAATTGTGAACAAAACTAACATTGCTTTTTAGTAATTAAATGCATAATATTTCACATCAAAAGAAACAACAATGTTTTAAAAAATCATATTAAATAATGTGATGACAGAATTGTAAACAGAATAGCTGAAACTTTAACAAAATAACTAACTCAGTTACCTCTAATCATTAACCCATGTTTGTATAACTGAGTTAACTCTGTGTGATGCTGCTAGCATACATAACACCTGACGTGGAAACGTTACTCGTGGATGGGGCTACAGGGCTACTAGAAAGACAGTGGAACCCGGTGCATTCCTCCGTCTGGATGTGGAGCACTTTTGCTAAATGTTTAGACAAATTGTTCGTTTTACCGCCCTTACGTGTAAACTGTTATTGCACTTTTGGTAACGAGCAGTGTCCACATCGAGAGGGCTAAAGTTTAACAACACCTCGGAGCGCGTTCTCTCCGCCATCTCCTGCGTGTGTGTGTAAACTGCCCCGCCCCCTCGCAGGCGGGGGAGAGATCTCTCGTCTGAATTGGGAAGATCGAAAATACATTATAGACGCATTTTGTAGTCATATTGCATATTAGAAACGGAGTTGGCGACACTGACTGCGATATAATGTTTATGTAGCAATAATACATATGACATATGTTTTAAAATGTCTCCTGTACCGATAAAAAAGAGCGATAACGTTGGAGTGTAGAACACATGTGATGACGTCACCAACAAATCGACGACTGAATTAGTTGCCAACTAATTTGGTAATTGATTTTAATCGATTAAGTCGATTAGTTGTTGCACCCCTATTCACAAGTAAGAACAAAAGTAAAAATGAAGACCACAGAAAACATGAATACAATAACCACATGAGGCAGAAATGTAAGGTCAACATAAAAACAAAACATAGACCACGTGTTGTCCTGAAAGGAACAGACATAGTAACAGAACACATCGCACACATTTCAAGTAGAAACGAAAGCCAATGTAAAAAGATAGGTCTTCAGCCGTTTTTAAAAAAGCTTCTACAGAGACTGCAGAGCGGATGACTACAGGGAGAGAGCTCCACAGTCACAAGGCACCAGAGGCCTGTACTACGAAGCTGGTTCAACCTAACCTGGATATGTTTGAGTTAGCCGGTTGGCCTAATCCAAAACATACGCGCTCTCGCTAAACTGTACTACGACGCGGGTTATCAACTCGTTCGCTCAAGCCAGCCGTGTCCTATCTAGTTAGGTGCGAGTTCACATGAAAGGGGTGGTATTTGGAGCATTCGACCAATCACAAACATGGAGAAGCATACTGACAGCGCAGCGTCATACTTCCTGAATGAAAAGTCAACTATAATATTAGACATATGAAGAAGTTCAACTTTAAACATTCATGACTTAAACACTTTATCCAGGATCAAAGCCACATAGCTGCACCTGCAAGGTGAATACAGCTGGTAACAGAACAAGTGTTTGAATGCGTACATTAACAGGTTTATGATATCACTGCCCCGTCTAAGACACGATCTGACTTTAATTACATTTGTCTCGAGTGTTTCGTCAACTTAATGTGTTGCTTAAAATAATACTTCTGCATACAGTATGTGACACTGTGAGTGTTGCACGGCCAGATACGGCTCAGCTGACTCAGATAAGGAAATATATGATACATTATGATATGATCTACCGTGGACTGTACTTAATGTTACTCTGATCCGGTTACTTATGTTGTGGCAGATATTTAAGTAAGCTTTCTTAACGCTAATGTTATAATAGTCAGATTGCTCTGAAGATGGGAGGTGATATTCTATTAATGTTCACGTTCACACAGTCGGTGACTTTTGCCGGCCGTCTTTCCTGCAACGGCAGCTTTTCTGTATTTCCTTTCTCCTGTAATATGACTTGATCTCTTTAAACTCCGCACACTGAGCTCTGATTGGTCAGCAGGCAATGCTTTCACTGAGTTGATCTCTTAGCATGGAATCTAACCTGCTCCGGGGCAGGTTAGCCGCACAGCATAAGTTACCATGGAGATCTAGCCTGCTAAAAAGAGAACCAGCTTCGTAGGACCGGAAACCCCGAGTTTTCCCTGAAGTTAGCCGGCTAAGCAAAGATCCTGCTTCGTAGTATACCCCCCTGGTCACATAGCTATATCTTTTAAAGTTGTTTATGCAATTCAAGACTATTTATGTGCATTTTTGTGAAGAAATGCCTCAATGAGCTTTACACCCTCTATTCTTGCTCCATAGTATTTTTCTACATTGTATTCTCACCTCCAGGCGGCTGTGGCTGTGCGTCGCTGGGCAGGGGGCCGAGGCACAGGTCGATGTGACTGGAGAAGGCGGAGCTGGGACAGAGGTTGGTGCTGTGAGGAGTGGGAGAGGAGGTGGTCCAAGAGGAGGGGCTCCTCACCTCGCAGCACGAACACCGGCTGAGCGACACGGGACCGTCTTCCACTGACCTGCACCATTTTTTTTTTGTAAATACAAACATATTTGTGTGTTAGCGAAAAGCAAGAAAAAGGAAAAAAATAAGATATCAAGTCAAACAGAATGAAGGTTTCCATGCACACAAATTAGTGTAAGGCCATCATGTGTTTTGCATCATTTAAATGGATAACACAAAACCTTAAGGCTACATGGATTCCTTGAATAAACAAACATGACTAACTGCACTTTGCAATAGTTACACTCTGTAAAATACATAACTCAGAGCCTATGTAATAAAATAAAGTTTGTCATTGAGTCTAATTATTATTTTTTTTTTACCCCTGGGTAATCATCTAAAGTGCCACTGTTAACCTGAACTTTAAATGACTATGTACAAAGCAGTCTGTTAGCTGGTGATTGAATATGATTGCTGCTGTAAATAGGAAAAAAACTAGCCAATCACCATCGGAAATCTAGAGTTTACCGCAGGAGATTGGTTAGTAGAAGTGGTCACATCCCCAGGTGATTGTGACTGATTGAATTCTTTACCCCCACCTGCAAATAACCCCTGAAGAAGGGGTATATCTGACAGTTTCACGCTGCTCTAATCAAGTAAAGCTGAAGTGTTCAACTAGCAAGAATAAGCTAGATTTTGAAAGTACCACCATACTTGCCAACCTCAGAAATCGGAAGCATTTAAAAATGCAAAATTGGGGGGGGGGGGGGGGGGGGAGCTAGTGGATCGCCGGAGCTGTTAGATTAACAAAGGAAAAGAAAGGAGTGAGCAGAGAGTATAGTAGTTGTCGATTCTTGTTCTGTTTTCTGTGAATATCTGCCTCACCCTCTCAGACTTTGAGTTGCGCGCGCTACTAAAGAGACGTGTTACCATGGAAACCAAACAATGGTGTAGCTGTATTAAAGTCCGAGTGGAAACAGTCGTGTGTAAATCTGATTTTGACAGAAATCGGGAGAAATGCGGGAGAAATATGACCCCGGGAGGAAACCGGGAGAGGGCAATGAAATCGGGAGTCTCCCGCGAAAATCGGGAGGGTTGACAAGTATGAGTACCACACAGAAAAATATCCCCAAAACAAACGAGCAATGTGGCAGGACGAGACGAGAGCGTTAGGGAGAGCCA
>NC_136910.1:8483522-8538681 GCF_949606895.1 Notothenia rossii
TTTACTCAATTTTCACTTTGTATGTATGATTAGTTTTTTCTTAGTTTATTCATTTAGTTATTTTTGATTGTATTTATTTTCGTCAAATTTGTATTTGTGTTTATTTATTTGTACGTTCTATATTTTAAACATTTGTACATACTAAAATTACACGTATCATGATTATTTTCTTGCCTGCGTCTTTGTGCAGACTTAGGCTAACCTGACCTAGCATCATATTCATAAATATGAGCGGTAGCTGTATTCTCATCTTTTTCCCAGCAAAAAGGTGAATAAGTAAACTTCCCTTTCCCTACATTATTTACCGTAATTTTCGGACTATAAGCCGCGCCTTTTTTCCCATTTTTCGCTGCGGCTTATATAACGGTGCGGCTAATCTATGGATTTTTACAGCTAACGGCCACTAGGGGACCTCCTAAATCTATGGATTTTACAGGTTACAGTCCACCACCTTTAACTCTATGGGCTCTATGGCCGGGCCGCGCCCCCCACCTTTAAGCGGGGGCTCCAGCAGGAAAAGCTGGAGGCCGGAAAAGAGTGAGACAGGTAGCGCGCAAAAGTAAAAGTGGAACCGAGAGTGGTACGAGAGACATTACGAGAGCAAGACAGACAGACATTACGAGAGCGAGACAGTTTGTCCCCGTACCACTGGTTGAAAACCACTGCTGTAGATCCCTGCCGTTACGTGCGCTGGGAGCACACCGTTTAAGTTTGAAAGTTGAAAAGTTTGTGTGTCTGAAACGCTATGTGATACAGTACAGTTTACACAGCACAGTACATGTTCTGTAGCTACTATTGCACTAAATGGTAACACTTGAATACGTTATGCAAATATGCAACTTGTTTGTTCAAATGTTAATAAATGGGAGGTTCCTCAAACAGCCATCGCTTTCCCGACAATCCCCTCTGTGCACGAACCCTTACATATGGTAATTAAACATTAAAACACCTGCGGCTTATAGTCCAGTGCGGTTTATAGTCCGAAAATTACGGTAATTAAAGATGTTTTCCACAATCTTGTGTTTCTGCCACTTGGCCACATCAGAGTTAGTACTAACAAAGTGTTTGAATTCAACATGCTGTGAGAAACCTCTGCACTCACTGAGAAAGCGGACAGGTCGTACGGGTAGAGGCCCCTGCAGCGACTGAGGGCCTCGTCTCCGGGCAGAACCTCGGGGTCCTCCAGCAGAGGGAGCTGTCCCGGGGTCAGAGCTTTACTCAGATCCTGCGCCTCCTTATCCGACCCCCTCTGCCGGTACACCACCGCATCCATGAGCCCTTTGGTGGGGATGCCCCTCTGTGAGGCGGACGGCGGGCCGTAGGGGCTTCGATACAGCGCCACAGCGTCAGGCCCGTTCTGGATGGTGTTGGGGGGCAGGCGGAGCGACGGGGCCGGCACCAGCCTGTCACTGCCCAGCAGGAAGTAGCCCTTAGAGGTGGTGTAGTGTCCACTCAGGCTGATCTCCCTGTAGGGTTTGTTGTTGTGCGCGCTGAACAGCAGGATCCAGATGCCCTGCAGGGACACCCGGCGCCCCGACGGGTGCCACAGCTCGATGTACTCGCCGTCCTCAGCGGCGCCGGGGGTGTCCGTGTTCAGCTCGTTGATCAGGAAGTCACTGTTCCCCCAGGGTGGGAGGTGGGGAGGGGAATCGGTGCCTCCTGGAGTCACTAACGCATAAGGAAAGGTTTGAATTTGCTGCTGTTAAAGGAATAGTTTCACTGTGGTATTTGGGTTGACTTAACAGACACATAACATGCTAATAAAATAACTTTACAGATTATTTTAGGCAGAATTTGTTTCTTTTGGACATGATCAGGCTAGCTGCTTCAAATAATTTATGCCAAGCTAAGTTTCTGCTGGCCATAACTTTATATTTGTTTAGGCATGTTTGAGAGTGGTGTCTATTTTGATATTGGCAGAAATGGGATTGAGTTTATTAAGCAATTTTTTTGAATGCATTTGAATGAATATAAAGAGACATTAAGAACGTTAATTATATTAATGCTCTCATTTTATGTTTGGGACAGTAACACAATACCTATAAAGTGCAACAGATGGCAGTATCATCTTTCAGGAATCAATTCAATGAGAATTTAGAAGAAGTATTTCCCACATAATCGTTTTTTTTCTCTTCCATTAAAGTTTGGCGAACCTTGAAGTCTTTTCCAGGTGTAACCGAAGGCAGGGTGGACACGAGCCGATGCTTAATATTGTAATAAATAAAAATCAGAATCTGTCAGGATTTTGAGGATCTTAAGGTTTAAAATCTTTTCCTGATCTTGGGAAAAGAAGTGGAGAAAGAAATCTCACCACCAGGTCCATTCAGTAGCTGCTTGGAGCTTTAATAATAAGAATATGTTATAATAAGAATAATAAGAATACAAATAAGGTGTTTAATCTTTAAAAGTCAATGTATCCAAGAGTTCCTATCTTAAATCATATCTGGCTGCTTGCTGCATATTTTTCTCTTTCATATTTTGAAAAATCTAGCTGCATTCTACAATATGTTTCCAAACCATTTACACATACATCTTTTCAAGGGAAAAGAGGAAGAAGTCCACAAGGAAACTGATTCTCTGAGTTCATTATTATCTTTCATTTCTCTTAATGTTGGTTGATTCTTGAAGCAACATCCATCACCAGATCTCAGTTCTTTAATTTGTAATACCTGTGTCAGTGATGTAGCTTTGTTCCCTAGTTCCTCAGCTGACCAATGATAAAATAAACAATTTCCCCGCGGTCAGCAGACTGCAGGGTGGGCATGATGACGAATGTCTGTCTGAGAATTATTCCATTGTTCCTCAAGATTAATAAGACATTTAGTAGAAATGATCCATGATTGCATGCCTACACATGTAGCTCCTAATGTGCCAAGTATTCAACATTAACAGTCTCTCCTTGCAGATGACTCATCCTGTTTTTCTCACAGCCACACGTTATTTCTCTTCACTGTTGATTCATTGTCACTACTTCATGATCTTGTTCTCATGCCTACTTATCATGGCCAAACGTTATGTAATTTGCACAATGTCTGAATCAGATGGGCGTTCATACTGCCTGTCAATCATGACCTATTCCCTTTCTTACTGCATGCAAACTGCAGGAAGAATCTTCTTTTGAATCAAACCAAATACAGATCTTAATAATGTTCGGTATATAATATAAATAACATTCATGCAGCACTCACCCATGCTGTGCGGGCAGATCTTTGGCCAGGGGCACTGGTTTGGCTGAGCTGGGGTCTGCGGGGCCTCCCAGAAGACACCAGGGTCTCTGGCCCAGGTGGCCACACCACAGCGACTCAGATAGTAGCCCCCCTCTCTTAAACTGAAACAAAAATGAAATAATTAAAAAACAAATCAAATGAATCAACCCTTATTTTATCCGAGTGCAACCAGCTGGTTGGCTTTATAGCTTCTAATAAAGGTCCATACGTTTTTGTTTGTGACTAAATGACTGCAACACTAATAAAACCCACATCAGCTGTTGCCAACAATGTTAAATATTAAACATTCTTTTTGTCATGTTTGTCCTCAGCATTTTGCTCCAAGCAGTTGCACTTCAGTAAAGCCTCACGGCAACGCTAGCATAACTGAAAACCTTTCAGTATTGTTTTGTAACCTTCAGTTCTCATCAGTGACGTGCAAATTACTGTGAACTTGCAATTTCAAAATCAATTTCCATGTCTTCTACTCAGTGTGAAAGAAAGTCTACTTGCGACGATTGCTCCACAGGGATGACGCACCAAACGGTTAAAAATGTATCAGCAAAGAGGAACAATGGTCACAAGCTGACCCTTAGAGAGAAATGCTTCAATGTGTTTCGCAACACTTTCGCCTCAACTCTTGTTCTGTACTGCAGTCACATTGGTTTGGTTTTACTTGATGGAGGAGACCCCTCAAGATAGTGTCTTGCCTGTTGCTGAGTTGGTAGGGCTCTCTGCCGGGGATGAGAGTCTCAGTGAGGTTGGCGCTTGGCTTGTTTCCAGGTCCAGCAAACACAAACGCATCTAGAGGCTGAATCTGGCTCAGTGGACTGCCCAGGGGGAAGTCCACGGCTCTGCCACTGTAAATAGCCACTGCCCCAGAATCATCTCCTGAGAAGAAATCAAAACAGGAACAAATAATTTACAATAAAACGAAAGTGAGTGAATAATTAAAAGAGTAATTTATTCCATATAGGTCATCGTATAGCCTGAGGCTCACCGAGACCCCTTTTTTTCCTTCCTAGGAGTCCATGAGGACTTGCAATTTTAAAGCTCCGTCTGATTAAAACAAATTCCCAGCTCACTAAAATCTCTTTTCACTTTCAAACGACCTGCTCTTGCTTCTAATTTCATTTAAAGAATGATGATTTTTGTTCCTTTCTCTTTCTCTCATCTCTTTCTAAATGTGTTGATGCATGCTCATATATACTGTATGCTGTGTATAGCGCTGTAGTATTACATGTAATTCAGGATATGTATATTAGTAAGCATGGGAGAGCTTTTGTCTATGTGTGTGTCTTTTTTTGTTAAGGACTCCTTTCAAAACAATATGGTTCATCTCAAGGTGCTTATTCTTTAAATAAACTCAAATGAAAAGGTACCAAAATTCCCTGATGAACTAGAAAGCTCAACCCAAAAGCAATCATAAACAAAATAACATTTTCCAGCATAAGATCCCAACAAACCCACAGCACACTGACCTTTCATGAAGCTCTTCTCTATGTTCACAGAGATCAACCCGTTCTTGGATGTTTCCAAGTTCACGTCCACGCTCACGCTGACCCTGTCCGTTCTCCCGTCCAACACAACCAGCGCCAGAGGACCCGCAGCCGGAGCCTCCGTCAGCTCCACGAAGCCGTCCACCTGCCCTCCTCCCAGCTTCAGCTCGGTGATCACAGGGATGGTGGCTGGAGCGGCAGGAGGGGTGCAGTTATTCCTCTGACCCGGGGAGGGGGAGGACACCTGGAAGCCCCAGCGATCTTCAGACAGCAGGCACCTCTCGATGGACTCGTCCCCCTCCAGGGTCGATTCATCCTCCACAAACGCCGGCTCACCTGGAGTCAGAGTCTCAGCGAGGAACTCCGCCCCTCCAGTGCGCCGGGTCATGTACACCACGGCGTCCACCATTCCGAAGGCGGTGACGTTCATCTTCTCGTTGTAGCGAGATGCAGACGTGTGGTAGAGGACGATGGCGTCGGGCCCGTTCTGGACGGTGTTGGGAGGCAGGAGGATGGCGGGTTTGGGCAACATGTCCACCGAGCCCACCAGGAAGAACCCCCTGTCGTCTGTGCTGTGGCCTTTGAGGTCCAGCACCTTGTAGGCTATGTTTCCGTTTCCGTTGAAGAACACCAGGGTGTAGCCGTCCAGGGAGGAGCGTTGTCCACTCGTGTGATACAACTCCACGAACTCAGTGGTGTCCAGTCGGGGGTTGTCGGCGTTGATCTCGCTGATGATGAGGCAGGGGTCGCCTCGGACTACCACCACCAGGCAGAGACAGGCCACACAGGCCAGACTGACCACCATGATTTACAGCTTCTCCGAAATAACCTCAGCAGGGGAGCTTCTACAAAAAAAAGTTGCATTCCTCAGAAAACATTACTGATGAAATCTCATTGTGTAAATATTGTCTCAATGCACAAATAGTGAACCCTAGATATTGTAGGTTCAATGTTCCTGCTCTTAGCGACGGAAAGATCTGCGTGAGGGGATCAGGCCTGCGAAACCTACAACCTCTTTTAAGTCACATTTAAAAACTCCCTTTTCTTATAATTGCTTTTTATTTTTTGTTACATTTCATTTATTTTTGAACTGCTTTTACATGTTGATGTTTAGTTCACTTTCTCTGTGTATTTTTTCCATTTTATGTGAAAGCCCTTTGTAACTATGTTTTAAAATGTGCTATTTAAATAAAGTGTATTATTATTATTGTTATAATGTCAATAGTGGGGAACAGAAATATCATGATATTTGCTATAGCCTAGCATTCTTCCATGTCACAATCATTGCCAATAAGGTTTACACTAACAAGGACATATAGAAATGTTCTTAAAACGTGTGAAACCTGGTAATCTTATGGCTAATAAAGTAAAACCTCAGTAATATAAAAGTGTTGATTCAGACTAAGTGGGGTATTACATCAGAAATATCATGATATTGTCACCCGGTCTTCTTCCACATCAGAATCAGGTTTATCTGCAAGTAGGTTTACACATTCAAGGAAATATAGAAATATTCTTAAAACCTGTGAAACCTGGTCATCTTAAAAGCTAATAAAGCTCAGTCATATAAAAGTGTCAACACTGTGGTTTATTAAACTGAAGCAGCACTGGGATTTCATTTGAAGGGACACACAATCTGAGCCACTGAAAAGGACTGGCTACTGTTTCCAAAGCGTGTTCACAGTACTGTAATCAAATCTTATGTTTACCACTTGCAGACCAGACTCCCTGGAAGAGAAACCTCATAATATCATGAATGAGTCTTCTATGAGTCTATTGTGGTGACATTGGGAATGCACGTCTTATGCATGAGTCATGAAATGTTGCGAAACTCACACTGGCAAAGCAGATGGAAGTTTTGTATGAAACGACCAAAAATGCTTTTAGCTGTAAATAAACGGGATACATGTGCACATAATGTAAAATACAATACAAATGTGCCATTTTTTAGCAACAAGCAGAGCACTACATGCAGTTTAGCAACCCACTTTCATCCCTGAAGATCTTAAAATCGTCACAGATTTAAGGATAGCGACACAAATTAGTCCTTAAAGAAGCTCCATTAGTTTGCACGACATGCACTCTGTAAGCATACCACGTTGGGACAAAAACAGAGGTTTTAGGATGTAAAAAGAGACTATGGAGTTAAAATTCTGCCCTGGAATTATCTCCCATCTCATGGCAGTTATTCCAGTCACGGTCAGCCTGCAATGCATGCATCTTTCCGTCGAAAAAAACCCCCTGTCAATCTGCTTTCTATCACTGCCACACAAGATCCTAAAAACACGTCGTGACTTACCGTGTTTTCTTCGCTGCTCGTCGGCCAGGTGTCGCCTGTTGCACCGTCGAAACGTGTCCGGTTGGAAGTGAAAACGTCGGAAATGGTTTTGGTAAAGTTTGTTTTCTGCCCTCCGCCGCTCCCTTCATTCACAAAGCAGCACTTTCTCCCCCCGGACTGTGGGCGGTCAGACTGACTGAGGGGGAAGATGCCTGCCAGGGGAAGCTTCCTTTCTTTTTCTTTTTTTACGGCTCACCATTCAGCCATCCACAGCTGAAGATAAAACACCAGCAGCACCCTGAGAAACCAATTAAAAGACAAGTGTAACCCCCCACGCTCTGTTGCAAAAACACAGAAATATCTGCACTCTAAAACTGGTTATTTATGTTTTTAGAGGAAGATAATACCGTGGCAATGAGTTCATCCCAAGAATCCTTATAAAAGACCTGAAGGGGGCCCCTGACCCCAGTTTGTGAATTAGGGGAGAGCGGGTTCAGTGAGACTTCAATGACAGCAGAAGTCCCGCCCATTGTCAGGTCACTACTTCCTGTAGAAAAATATACATTTTCATTTTCATTGTTTAATCCGACTATAATTTTAGGTTTTATATTTCAAGCTGGACAGGTACCTCTTCTCCAAAAAGTAAAAAAGAAAGCAGAAATATTTGCCTGCAGTGGTAAATGTTAAATAAAGGAATCTTTATTTATTTACTAATGATCTTTAGTTTAAATGTTAAATACAGAAATCTTTATTCAACATGTAAACTAAAGATCATTAGTTCTATAGATTTCTCACTTTAGGGTTTCAGTGTTTCTTCAAATGTTATGAAAAGTTGCTTTAATATTTTAGGTTTTCTATTTAGGTCCCCTTCTTTGAAAAGTTAAGGTAGAAAAATAAGAAACAACTTTATTCCACCTACAGGTCACAACTTCCTGTAGCTTTACAAACAAAATATTACATTTTGTATTTTCAACTGAACAGGTCCTCTTTTCTGAGAAGTATTTTCATGTCATTTAATTGTGAGCCGGATTTTAGCTTTGAGCTAATTTCCATCCTTACTCCCGTCACATAAAACATTTATAAACATAACATTTATATACATGGCAAACAGAAATGCAAGTAATGGTAAAGAAGAAGAAATATCTTTATCTGTGTAACACTTAAAGCTCATAACTTCCCATAGCTTTCAACACAACTCATTTTAGTTTGTCAGGGTTTCTTCTGTATTTCTGAAGAGCTGTTTTAATATTTTAGGTTTTATATTTTAAACTGAACAGGTCCTCTTTTCCATAAAGTGAAGGTAAAAGAAGAAGTAAATACTTTCTTTCTGTAACACCTACAGGTCCCAGCTTCTTATAACTTTTATCACAATTCATTTTAGAAAAGCTGTTTGATTAGGTTTTATATTCTAGGTATCCTCTTTTCCAATAAGTAATATACGTTTACATACGTATTACATTGCATTTAGCTGATGCGTTCATCCAAAGCAAATTATAATAGGTGCAATAAAACATGAAGAATCAAACTCAGAACAACAACACCATAACAAAATGTTAACAAAAGAAGAAGCAAACGCGTTTTCTGTGACGCTGAACAACAACAGTGTTGACAGAGCATGAATAATAGCATACTGTTTCCGTGCCAGGCGCAGAAAATAGAATATACTGATTAATAATGTATGAATAAAGAAATAGGCTACTGACACACACATAATAACCTAAAATTGCATTTTCCTCAAAAAGTAAATATGTAAAATATCAAAACAAAGATATTTTTGGTTGCCACAGGATACAACTCATTTAAAATACTACAATAATAAGGTTTGAGAATATTATAATCTTTTTTCATTGGAGCATTTTAAGCTCTGGCTATTAGCAGTATTAGAATATACACAACTGATTATATTAACGGTTTACTTATTGTCATTTGCTTAAGGCTACTAACACATTTCCAGTAATAGGTTTACTATCGTGGGGGCTTTGAGTTATGCCTCCCTTGGGAAATAGAAGAATGTGTGACAAATGATTCAGTATGTTGCATCACTTCCCCTAAACATGGCTAACAGATTACTGACTTACTGTCAGACCCTTTCAGCCTCACTCCTCTGGGGATGGAAGGAATACTCAGATATTTTCATTTAGTAAAGGGACAAACACTACGTTGTTTAAACACAAGTTAAAGCCATTTATCATACTGTAAGTGTAAGTGTTCCAGGGATATGGTTTTGCCCATCCAATAGTTTTTAAGTTTCATTTCTGCTCTTGACCAGGCTGAATATTGCCAAATGAGTAATTTGTGGCTTAGGGAATTTACAATATGTTGCGCAACAAGGCCATTTATTTTAATTGTTTTGGAGTTTGCTAAATTGGGTTTTTTCAGGAACAAAAATGTGTTTATTAAGTCTTTCTTTAATAACCAATAATGAACATACTCATGAATTTGTACTAGTTAGTCATTGTATAACCATTAACATATCATAAATATATTTATGTTAATGTATCAGTTTTCCTCTCACAATTAGTTTGAAAAGTGTTGTTTGTATTTAGTTACTTGTCAATTATCTGGGCAAAAATGATTGTCAAGGTCCAGCTGGGAGGTGAATGAACTTATTAATATTGTAATATTAGACTTGACATAGTCTTTTATTTATAATCTTGAAATCTTGTGTAGCTTGAATGTTGTTTTTACTCTAAAAGCACTGTGCTACACCTTGGTCTAAATTGTGTGGGGTTTAAATGACTTTTCAAAGAGCACATCTCCAATATACAGTCAAATTAACGATAACTTGGTATGTGGTAAAGTAAAGTATAAAAAATATATAAATTATTCAATATCTGCACTCTGTTCTGGTTAGTTGAAGAGAAGAAGAAGCCCGAGCTAAAGTCGCTGAGGTAGTGTTTATTTCAGTTTGAGTCATTCCGCTATCTTAATTACAATCAGTATTGAGATATTTGTGAAACACCACACACTCACAGGCAAATTCACTCTGTGGTGGAGAAACAGTAACAAGAAAGTGATGTGAGATGTCACATAATGAGGAACTGAAAATATTGTCCCTAATTCCTTATGTCTATGAACAAGCTTTCTAGTGTGTCTGAGGTTAAAAAAGGACACACATTTGTTTTATCATAATTTTTTTTATTATGAGATATATGAGATATAGTTGCATGTGTGCTCACTGTGGCATTTTAACGTGAAAGCCTTTTGTCTGTATTGCATGTCTGAGAAGCGTAACATCAAAAAACAAATCCCTTTTTTCACACCGAGGCCCCTATATTGATCTTCACTCGAGATTAGCCTCCTTTTAGTACAATCCATTTAGGAAGTGAGAGAGAGGTGGGAACAAAATATGCTTTTAGTGTCAGAAAAAGACCCATAAACTTGCTTTTACTTGTTGAAAGGAAGTGGAGACGTTGTTTATCACACACTATACATGTGTCACCTTTAACATGCTAGGCATTCTTAATGAAATGTTGTATGATCAACAGACTAACTGATATAATCTATATATTTAAAGCCTCTGTAATGCAACCTACTTTTGAGTTCTGTATTTAATAGTCATTTTGTGTGAATGACTCTAATGCTTTGTATAGCCACAAGATGGCCCTATAAGCATGACTGTGTGCTTTATCTGTTTCTATTTGGACATAATTCAACTGTCAGCCATGGAAAATACGCAGTAATGCCTCCAATAAGTGAAGCTCCCTGAGGTTACACTGTTATATGTGATTCTGCATGCAGGAAGATATTTCTCTGATTTTCTGGTGTTTATTTGTTGCTATCTGACGTGATTGGGTATATTTTGACACTGAGAAAAGGTCAGCTGAAATGTTAATGATGTGCACATTTTGTTTATAGCGTGTGCATGAAGCTGCTGCTCCAGGTATTTGAACATTTAATTGAATTTCTGCCAAAAAGGCGCTTGCTTTTCAAGAGTCAACAACCTCGTTGACAAGGTACATCTAATTCACCTGTCTGGTTTGTTTACATGCCTCACTAATCAGATCTGAATCCCCACTGGTACCTGCTGAAACTCTTTCCTGCAGGTGATATACTCAGTGAAACATGGAGATCAACTTTATTAATTTGGTGATTTAACACAGGCTCATCTGTCCTGTAGAATAAATTGGAGTTTAATTTAATAATCCCAGCTGAATGAGGGGAATGTGAATTTAACCTGACACTCTATTAATCAAAAGGAACAAAGTGTATTACAATCTAGTAGTGTAATACATCAAATTAAGTGAATATCAGTCCAGAAATGTACATACAGTAGCTTCACATCTAAATAAACACTGCACCCAGACATCTCTTTGTTTTGTATATCAGTTAAAAATATGAAGTCCCTCAAAGCAATCTGGATCTGCATGCCAGCGGTGACAAACACAGCAGGCTGCAAGCTTTAATTTAATTTAATCCCGAAAAATGTGCTGTCATGTCACTCGTTTCAGCGTGACAGCATCTGAATGTGAGTGTTGAGTCATTTTATTGGAAGTGTAAAACGCCCTCATCATCCCTGAGTCAACCATCCGATGGATTTCAGGAGCAGCAGGAGCAGGATTGGGAGGATATCGTCACCCGCTGGGAGTAAGAGACTAACTTAGATACTCGAGCCGGCACGGTCAAATAAAACCACAGAACATCCTGTTCCTAACTCCACATGAAAGACCACCTGCAGGCTGAGATATAGCAATATTAGGCTGCAGTAATTCCATATACTGTACTGATATAATATATCTACTCACAATGCATTTTCTGCTTGCATGCAGATGGATTAGCCTGAAGACATTTATGTAAACACAGAAGCAATGTTGACATAATTTAAGACCATGTCATTTCATATTGGTCGGCTTTTATTTTTTAACACATTTCCTTGGGCTTATTTTCTAAAAATCGTTTGAGATGTCGAGTCAATGAGTGAATAGCTTAGATTGGATTGGATATACTTCATTGATCGCAAAGTGGGAAATTGTTTTTTCACAGCAGCAACAAGACAACTTAAAACTTCAATAAAATAAAAGTAAACTGTAAATCAGAGTCAGAATACCTTTATTAGTCCCACAGAGGGGAAATGTACGTTGTTACAGCAGAAAAAGAGCCACAGGCAGCTTAATGTTACATATTATGTTACATATGTTACATACATTAGACAAGTATTAGAGTACAAAAGTTATAATATAATAAAAAGTTACACAATTTACAAAATACACATCCTGTAACAGTTCTTAGGATTTAGCAGCCAGGTATATATTGCACATATGGCACATATTGCACATAGTTGGTTGGTAAACATATACATGTCAACAGTTTATAACAGTGTATAGAAATACACCATAGAAATATACAGATTACAATGTAATAGACCAACCTTACTATATTTTGTTAACATTTAGGGGGACAAGGTTTCTTATTTACAACAAAAAGTTTATTATTCACATTTTAGGGCAACATATAAAGTCGTCAATAATTAAAAGATCAGGTTAGGACTTATTTCTAGTGTGTTGTGCTTCAAGAAACCCGTAATAAAAGTGTTAGTCCCATTTATCATGTTCCCCTTCTACTACACACTACTCTCCATGTAACTCAGCCCTAAGTCCATTTATTTAAACTGAAAATAGAGTGTTTACATTTTCCTAAGGCTTGTTCTAGAAACAGCTGCCACTGTAGTTTTTAGCAAATGTAGCTCAAACAGATGGAAACATGGGACTTTCTTCTGGAGGGGATTAATACAAATTCAGTGTTTTAGTGAGTATTTAAAACATGGCTTACATGACTGAAAATAAACTACAGTAAACTGCCCGTGTTGAACATAATGGAGGCAGTTATTAGTCGGTACAGCACGTGGCTCATTGATTTGTTTTGAATAACTTGGGAAAACAATGGAAGTCATTGACAATAAGCTGTATCAGGAAACACTTAATTTAGTTGTTTTGCTCTTTTAATGAGATTTGTTCACAACAAGATGCATATACAACATCCCCAGACTTGCTGCTTTGAAAGACATTGGCCTCTGAACTTTTGTTGACAACATGGATGTCAATGGCCTTTTAAAGATCTTTAGTTATTTTTATACATAACTACGCAATGCCCTACCTGCAGCTATCTCACACCAAAAATTGCTTTGCTTGCTGCTGACCCTAAAAGCTTCCCTGGTGTGATTCAAGCAAATTTTTCACCTCATTAGCCTGAACACAAAAAAGTGGGACACTGTGAGGACAAAGCAGGTTTGTGTTTATGTCCAACTCAGTAAAAGGCACGGGACAATGCAACGGAGACGGGAGGCCATGTTCACTGCAGTGTTTATACACTACACTTCTCAAAGACGTAATGACAATGACTGATGTGATAAGAACGGGCAGCAATGCATCACTGAGTCACATGTAGAGGTTTTTCCTCCTATGGCTGTCGATATGTGATTGGGCTCACGTGCACGGTCTAACCAGGAGGTGAGGGCATGGTTTGACGTTGATGAATTATGCTGGTAGGTCTGTTTTCTCCCCCACCCCCCCTTACCCCTTCTCTCTCTCTCTCTCTCTCTCTCTCCTCTCTTTCCTCTCTGTCTTGCAGGCACAGAGGAAGCTTTCTATCGCACCCAAAGAACCTCATCAGCATTCAACATGCATCACCAGCTCACTGCATCCAATCACGTGCGCTTACCATACAGAGTGCGTGTGTGTGCGTGTGTTTGTGTGTGTGTGTGTGTATGTGTGTGTGTGTGTGTGTGTGTGTGTGTGTGTGTGTGTGTGTGTGTGTGTGTGTGTGTGTGTGTGTGTGTGTGTGTGTGTGTGTGTGTGTGTGTGTGTGTGTGTGTGTGTGTGTGTGTGATGGGTGCAGACAGGCAGAGACAGGCAGGGAGAATCCCTTTGTGTTCACTGTGAATCCCCAAGGTCATGTATAGGCACTCGAGAACAGATCGGAGACAGGCGCCAAGTGTGAGGTGGTGATCATGTTCCAGGTCAGAGTGTGAGATTAGGGTTGAGCACTACATTTAGGTTAATGGCTGTGAAGGCATCAGCAATGACCGGCTGACCAGATGTGTGTTGGATTATTGATCTAAAGTGGTGCTTCATCTCCCATCAGCAGGGAAAACCCCCTCAGGCTCATTCTGAGCTTGTTTCCACGATATGAACTCTCCCCCAGTGAATATTCTCACATAATCCGAACACGAGGAGGTACGAGAGCAGGAGTTTGGCCACAAGTCGATTTCTCCGAGAGATAGCAGTTATGTTTGATACCCAGTTCCCATGGCAACCAGCGACCGTGGCGCACCTGACCTACATATGTGCTGTATGTACACAAACACGCACTAACCATCTGTTACTGACGCTCTGTAGAGTCTGATGAGAGATGGCAAGAACAAACAGAGGAGCCAGGAGATGCTTCCGCCATCTTTTGATAAGATGGCAATGAGTTGTGTCAACAAGGGCTTGAAGTCACTTTGAGACAAGCTGTGTTTGCATTAGGGTTTATAAGGGTATTATTGGTGATATGCTGACATTTAACGATGCCATTACGTGCAATGTGCAACAAATAGCTATTAGAGAAATACAATTTGTTCAAAATCAATCAGAGCCAAACTGTTTACTTTGATACTAAACTGCTAAACTACTACATGGCAGTGCGCAATCTAAAGTTACAATATACATTCACTCAAGAGCTGAACATAACTATGAGGTAGTTGAAACTTCAGAGGAACATTATCTTTCTCCATAAAACTAATTTTACATTATTTATTATAGGCTAGTCAAAGTCAGTATAGTTAATGAACACATACAGTACATTAATATGTCTTATTGCTGAGTAGCTACCTGTGATATTTGAAGTGGTTTCTTAGGAGAATAATGAAGACAGGAAACATAAGGATGCTCAGAAGATAATTACAGGGAAGCTGCAGAGTCAGACTACTTGTCGTGGTTTCATCAATACTAGCGACGTCATGTGTTGTTGATGTAAAATACTATGTTTGGACACCATACAAATGTCTACCTTGGGTTAAACCAAAGTTAACTTGTAAGTTAGGTGTAGGAACACGCTATAGCTTAAAACTGACACCTGTACGAATAGAGCTTATGTGTACTTCATGTAACAATACATCTAAAATAACTTCTTTCCCTTTCCTCTTGTCTCTACCTTTCCTTTGCTTATGAGATCTTCTCTTCCTCTCCTGGCTGCGCTGCAGATCCAAAATAGCTGGTACATCTCGTCTCTGTCTTGCTCTTTCTTCTCCCCTCCATATTTCATTGATTGTGCCGAGACAGGGCAGGGGACCGTGCTCCCCTGTGGGGCATTCTGGGTAATAAATCTAATTCCTGTCTACATGTGGAGGCTCATGGGAAAATTCTGGCCCAGTTTTCACCCAGGCAAATATATCCACAAAATGGAGGAAAGTGGGCCGAAAAAGTAGCATAGAGGTGCACCTGAATCAGAGCGTTTGCTTAAAACCAGCTAGTTCCTTTTATCCCAATTAAAGCAACGCCACTGACTGAACGTTTTCACAGCAATGACAATAATGTTTGATAGATTATTTCTTAGTTTAAAACTTGTTTCCTAATTCACCAGAATAAATATTCTTATTTTTCAGGTTCATATTTGTATTTTGTGCCTCAACTGTGACATGTCTCCACGCTTTAATGTTGAAAAAGGTATTTATTTTTCTCATACTGCCTGTGCTGCAGCGCCTATTTTCACCCTCTGTCTGAAACCATCCCAGTCTGCTCTGATTGGTCAGTTGGCCGGCTCTGTTGTGATAGGTCAACCTCTTAACCCATAATAGGGCCATAATATCTTTCATGTTTCTGTAAGTGGCACGTGACAGCTTCAGGCAACAGCTATATGGTATGTCTTTTATAATGATTCATATCTTATAAGAAATATAACCTCATGAATAATAAACAGCTTCAATAATGCCAAGCCATTACAGTACTGTATACATATTAGGACCAGAAGCAAAGCATGACTCACTTCCTTGAAAATACTAAATTGATCTATCGTTAAAAACCTCTTTCAACTCTCATTTCTATTCGTCATTATAAGCAGGGTAGAGTGAGCTCAGTGCACGTCTCCCGGGACAAAGAAAAACTCAATGAAGATACAGGACTGAGATCAACATCTAATAGCAGCTGTTGTGCTGAGAATAAAGCCGTGTCTTCTTTCACAGATTTGGGAGAAAACCTGGACTAATTATCTTGCCCCTAGATGATCACATATAGCAAAACTACCGTCTGTCTTCTTTTTACAGTCTGTATAGCGCTGATTAAAAAGCCAGACTGGAGATAAAAGTGCACTTCGGGACAGTAAAGTGAAATGGCCTTGTGAAGTTGAGTCAACGCAATGTGGAGCACCAACATTGAGCTACAGGAGACATATGCATCATTTTTCCAGAGCAGATTGCTGACAGTTGTCTGCTAAACACAGCAGCTGTATGGTGCATTTGCTTATAGAGCACTAACTCTCTTAATCAAGGCTGAGGCAACAAGGCATCTGAAAGAAATGAGATCAAAGTGCTTGGTAATTAAGCATTTTCTTTAGGTGGGGAGTGTGCCATTTAGCCTGATATGGCTATAAACCAAAACATGGCCAACATATTTGCATAAAATTCAGACTTCTAAAACTCACACACGATGAGAGATATTTCCTCCCCACAGTCAGTGTGAGCCACTCTGTGACTGTCACGATTCTCATGTTATGTCACGTTTGTTGTTTTGTATGTTTGGGTTTATTTTGCTGTTCGGTTCTCCCTGGCCGTTTCTCAATCGCGAGGAAACTGGCTTCCAAGCCAATATTTCAAGGATACTACGTCATCGAGTGCCGCCGAAGGACTGTTCCAATCTCCAGCATACTTGGAATTCCACCGAGGCCACGTCCTTGGTTTGGGGGTAATTTTGAGGCTGCACATCGGTAGACTTCGCGTCCTTCAAATCCCCACAATGCTTTGCCTACGGACCAATTTCAAAAACCCTTGCGGAGAATGGCTGAACCGACGCAGCGCAGCACACATTTAAATGTAAGTATGTAGTGGCGTAGAACATGTGTTGGTAAATATGTTACTTTGTTAAATTTGTTATCACCAAAAAATGTGTTCCGAAAGTAAAGCAAGTTAATAATTAGATAGACATCGTGAGGTATTTATTTTCGGTACAGTTTATGTTGAAACCGTTAGAGAGAGTGGCACACTTGTTAGCCTGTTCCATTCTTCTTTGTTTTCCGAAGCCGTGGCTTGGAAGTATAATTGCTTCGTTTCTGAAGGAAGTGACTTGGAAGTATGCGACTACCAAGCCAGTATCCTCGCGATTGAGAAACAGCCCCTGTCTTGTTTTCCTCCTTGTGTATTGTCTGGTCCCTCTCCCTGTGTTTTTCCCCCTGTCATTAGTTTCCCTGGTGTGTCTAATTGTCTGATTGTGTTCACCTGTTTCCCTTGTGTTTCTCCTCCCCTGCCCAGCTGTTTCTCGTCCTGTGATTACCCCTCCCTGTATTTAGTCTTATCTCTTCCTGTGTTCAGTGTTGGTTCGTCTTTTGTTGTTGACTGAGTTCACCGGTGAGTGTTCTGTTTGTCCGAGTTATATTATTTTATCCTTAAAATAAAGGTATAATCAGTTTTATCTGCATTTGGGTCCTGCTTCCTTCACTCTACCGTAACATTGACTTTCAGCTATAGGCCTAATTGCACATCTTCACCTTTGCTATCTCTTGTTCCAGGAACTGGTTTCATATCTTGTGCGGTTCAGCTGCGTGAGGTCCCGGGAAATCTTTCCGCCTGAATGCGTCATGATAATTAAAAATGGAATTTATAGACTGGAGAGCAACCATTTCTGAGGGTTCGTTAATTTTTAATGGTTTCCCAGAATGGGAATGGGGGACATTATGTAAGATATTACATCACACTTACACTTTGAGAGTCACACAGCACAAACAATATGAGGCGTCACTTTGTCAGTGAGCACACTTTGAGGTCTACCTAAAATATTCACATATGGACAGCTTGAACTTTCATTTCTATAGCTACAGTCTACTGAACAGAGTCCCTTTAATAATGCATGCTGGGTACAAACTCACCCATGTTTTCATTTTAGACACGGTCCATTTCCTCACAGCTGCCCAAAGGAGACTTTCTGCTGGCACAAAGTTGACAGACACTGTGCAACCTGCATGCTGATCACTGAGAAGCTACCACAATTAGCCTGGAAAGCCTTCTCTTTCCTCAAAGCCCCTTTTTTTACACTCTTTCATCTCACAATTTGCAACATGAGCAAGCTCTTTTTCACTGCCTCCCCCGTCATGAATACCTCCGAAAAACAAAAAACAACAAAAAAACAACTGAAGACATCCTTCTTTGTTGTGAGTTCTTTGAGTTTTTTTACCCTGAGCTGAAGGCTAGCTGGTTCGCTAGGCATCCGGTTTTTCCTTTCATTTAGTCGCTTTCCCTCCTCGCCTAGTCAACATTTCCCCCCCACAGTTATCTATGTTTTTCATCCAGAGACATTTTGACAGTCAGGGAGATGTGCTACCTCACTTGAAAGCACAATGTGATTAATATAGTGGAGTGCTTTCTTGCATGCATAAATTGTTTTTTGGGCGTAATCCTCATACATAAACAGACGTTTAGACATATAGGCTGCTACAGAGAGAATGTGCAGTACTATTTTTTTAAAAGCTCCTTTCAAGTGTGTCGGCTGTTTGTTATGGAAAAATCCTGTTGGACCCTTCTCAACCCCTACCATAATTACTTTCCGAATATGAGGAGAAAGCTTTTGTGTCGCAGCACAGTGCTCATCAACAACAGATGAAATCCTCTCACACGGTTCAGTCTAAACTGTTGCAAGGACAAAAACACTCTGGAGACATCCACAAAGTGGGCTACTTTCTTTTTCTGTCTCGCAAACATGAATTTCAGAGCTGTGGAAGTGTTATTTAGTAGTTATTCATTGATTTACCGTTGGAGACGAGAACAGCAATGTATTAATATTCTCAGAAAGCATGATGGAGTTATAATAACAAATATAGACTGAGGAGGAGTGATTCTATTTCAGTATCTTCAATCACCACGGCCACCAAAGTATATTTTCTGCATGGAAACGTGAAGGTTAGAGCGCTTATTTTGCCCCGGGCTTCAGGCTGTCAGTCGAAATAAATCGATTGTTAAGTCTGACTCCACTGGTCTGATGACAGTCCTGATTGGTCACCACATGGGAATATTGTTCACAGCTGCAGCTAGCATAGGCCGCCGCCACCGCCGCCGGCTGTGCTGAGAAATGATCGCAGGAGATTTAAGAAAGGTTGTTGTTTTTCATCCCAGAGTCGAAAGTCTTCAAGGTCACGGGCACACGAGCCTCACCGTTTCCAAGTCTGCATATTCAATCACTGCTGCCTAATGAGTTGTACAAATTAAATCATGTACAGGTTTGTTTAGTTTGCCACCAGGTCCCAATTAGAGTGTGAGAAGAACAGGGTCTCATTTCGTCACTGTCAGCCACATGAGGCTCATCCATTAGTCACAATGATCTTTCAACCACATTTGTTGTTCACTTTATTCTGTGCACCCCTCTCAGTGCTGTGCCGAAGCTGGTGGTTCTAAGCAGACGTTTATTTCGAGACATGGAAATGCTCTAACATCATGTGTTTAAGTCATTGCCTGCAGCAGAAGTTGACTCTGCATATGTAATTTTTTTTTTTTCAACATATATTTTTTAGAATACACCAAGAAAATGGGTTTACAGCCGTTTGCAGAGTTGCTGTAATGCTGTTCATGTTTTGTTAAATAAACCCAGCATCTCTGAGCGTATTCTAACACGTCTCGGTGCTCGGTGGTGCTGTTATCTATTTAAAGCTAAAGAAGTGTGACATACAGGACTGTCTCAGAAAATTAGAATATTGTGATAAAGTTCTTTATTTTCTGTAATGCAATTAAAAAAACAAAAATGTCATACATTCTGGATTCATTACAAATCAACTGAAATATTGCAAGCCTTTTATTATTTTAATATTGCTGATTATGGCATACAGCTTAAGAAAACTCAAATATCCTATCTCTAAATATTAGAATATCATGAAAAAGTATACTAGTAGGGTGTTCAACGAATCACTTGAATCGTCTAATTAACTCGAAACACCTGCAAGGGTTTCCTGAGCCTTGAAAAACACTCAGCTTGGTTCAGTAAACTAAATCACAAGTATGGGGAAGACTGCTGATCTGACTGCTGTCCAGAGGACCGTCATTGACACCCTCCATCAGGAGGGTAAGACACAAAAAGACATTTCTCAAAGAGCAAGCTGTTCACAGAGTGCAGTTTCAAAGCACATCCACAAAAAGTCTGTTGGAAGGGGGAAATGTGGCAGGAAACGCTGCACAACCAAGAGAGATGACCGCAGCCTTAACAGCATTGTGAAGAAGAGTCGCTTCCAGAATTTGGGGGAGCTTCAAAGACAGTGGACTGAAGCTGGAGTCCAGGTATCAAAAGTCACTGTTCACAGACGTGTCCGGGAAATGGGCTACAATAGCCGTATTCCCATGGTCAAGCCACTTCTGAACTCAAGACAACGGAAGAGGCGTCTGACTTGGGCTAAGGAAAAGAAGCACTGGACAGTTGCACAGTGGTCCAAAGTCCTCTTTTCAGACGAAAGCAAGTTTTGTATTTCATTTGGAAGTCAAGGCGCCAGAGTCTGGAGAAAGGCTGGAGAGGAGCAAAATCCAAGTTGCTTGAAATCCAGTGTGAAGTTCCCACAGTCAGCGATGGTTTGGGGAGCCATGTCAGCTGCTGGTGTTGGTCCACTGTGTTTCATCAAGCCCAGAGTAAATGCAGCTGTGTACCAAGAGATTTTAGAGCACTACATGCTTCCGTCTGCTGAAAAGCTCTATGGAGATGAGGAATTCATTTTCCAGCATGATCTGGCACCTGCCCACAGTGCCAAAACCACCAGTAACTGGTGTACTGACCATGGCATTACTGTCCTCGATTGGCCTGCAAATTCCCCTGACCTGAACCCCATAGAGAATATGTGGGGTATTGTGAAGAAGAAGCTGAAAGACACCAGACCCAACAATGCTAATGAGCTAAAGGCCGCTATTGAAGCATCCTGGGCATCCATAACACCTCAGCAATGCCACAGGCTGATTGCCTCCATGCCACGCCGCATTGATGCAGTAATCCGTGCAAAAGGATTCCCAACCAAGTACTGAGTGCATTAATGGACATTTTCAAATGTTTGATTGTGTTTTGCTGTTATAAATCTTTTTTTTTTTACTTGGTCTGAGGAACTATTCTAATTTTTTGAGATAGGATTTTTGAGTTTTCTTAAGCTGTATGCCATAATCAGCAATATTAAAATAATAAAAGGCTTGCAATATTTCAGTTGATTTGTAATGAATCCAGAATGTATGACATTTTTGTTTTTTTAATTGCATTACAGAAAATAAAGAACTTTATCACAATATTCTAATTTTCTGAGACAGTCCTGTACATTAACAGACACCCTGAACCATTTTCACTACAGATCATCACTTAGCTGCAGAAAAATGGGTCAGACTGAGACAGCAAAGAGGGTCGGAAACACACAGCTTGCCTCAACGTGTATAAAACAGACACCTACACACACACACACACACACACACACACACACACACACACACTAGAATCTACCTCTCAGGGCATCAGGGAAATCAATTCTCCAGAAGAAAAACACTGAGCTGCAGATGAAGATCTGATGATCCTGAGGGAGTGTGTGTGTGTGTGTGTGTGTGTGTGTGTGTGTGTGTGTGTGTGTGTGGCACAGGGGCTAGTGTTTAAGGTACACAGCTCTACTTTCTCAGAGGAGCAGTGTCTTGTCGCTTGTTCACCGTCTTAATGCTCACCGTCTTTTGTCACTTAAAGTGGACCTGTTATGCTCTATTGGAAAAATATATTGTAGAGCCATAGGCCTACCTATAGAAAACATGTCAGTGAAGTTTTTTGCTTAAAATACCAAACAGTTCACCCATTGTTTGTTTGTTGTTTTGCAGCCCTGTTAGAGAAACGTGGATTTTGGGTCCTTAGCTTGAAAAAAAAAAAGAGGAGGCGGAGCTAATGCCTGATCAGAATTCTACCGGAGATAAAGTTAAATTCTGCTGTGATAAAACACCATCCTGTTCTAAACCACATCAAAGATTATTTCTGAAACAGTATGGAGCTCAAATACTTTTTCTCTTGCGAGTTTATCACAAGGTGAGTTCCTTTCTTTATTGTGCTCTACAGTACAAGTTAGCTCTGAGTGTTAGCGAGGCTTGCTAATGTAAACAAATATTACGTCCAAAACACGTCAGGCATTGTTTCTGATAGCAATTTTCTGTGGGTCCGCCGCCGATTTGACGTCAGATCGGCAGCAAATCTGTATCCGCTCGTTGTACCCCTGTTTTTTAAAAGATTTGGGTATGGAGGAAAAGAGGGAGGGTTTTATTTTCTGACGCTGTGTGAGTTCCCCGACGCACCGGGGACACACATTTATGTATAAAAGACATCACAAAGTGCATTTTTCATGATAGGCCCCCTTTAAGCTGACACAAATCAATTCAAATCAATGATTCGACGTCACAAAATGAAACATTGAACATTGGAAATTTGCGGTCAATATTGACATTTAAAAAAGCTACCCATAACAAACACGTCAGCCTATTTATTCCCCTCGGACGTATGTGTTTCCATCACATATGTCCCTTTCATATTTATAGTAGCTCGTTGGAATCAGCGCCAGGATCAAGTCTGCCAAGGACAGATGGCACTTCCCCTGTAAGCCACAGCTTTTTAATAAATAGCATGGCAGAAAGGGTGCAGGCCGAGGGATGAATAAGCATGGTAGGAATAGAAAATGCAAGATAAAAGAGAATATAATCAATGTTTTCAAACACATAGATAAAGAATACAAATGTTCAGTGTAGAGGTTAAACTGAAGAGACAAATTAAATGCAACTGGGTCCCTTTTCATCCACGGTTAACTGAATTTCCCTGTTTAGACTTTCCTGGCAAGGGTGCAGGGTGGGGTATTTTTGGTTTTCTTTTAATAACTTCCAGTTTAGACATGATTCATCCTCAGCATCCAGACTTCTCTGACGCTGATGATGATGTAAGAGCTTCAACTGGCCATGACACTGATGGACCCATCACAATATTTCATTTAAGATAATGCTTTAAGTTGCTGTGATATGATAAATCAGTTCACATATTCATAAAGCCCCTTTAAAATGATTGTTATTTGCCATTTCCACAAAGAAAAAACATATAAAAAGAGGTTATTTTTCCATCAGGGTATTGTATCACGACAAGTCGATACATCTCAACATTTAGAGGCCTTAGCTTCTCTGCTCTCTCCTTCACTTTCATTTCTGAAAGCTCTTTGTCCTCTGAAGATAAGGGAGAAAGGCGATGAACGAGAGATAAGTCCCAGAGCAATAACAGCGGACCAGCCTTCAGTGTTGGGGTTTATCTTTCCCTCCACACAGCCTCATACGCTGTCTATTTGGCATCCCTCTAATGTCACTGACTTCCAGGATTTCTGTAATGTTTGGCAGCCTGTCAAAAAAAACCACAACAGAGTCCCATGAGGAGGATAAGGGTGGGATATTTAATCTTTGTACAAGCTGTCACTTGAAGCAGTGTCAAAGACCATCGTTGCTTCAGATTTCAAGACTAAAACCAACTGCAAATGGTAAAAAACAACATTTCAAGCATGACAACAACTCCAAAGATCAATCTGACATTCATTCCATAGGGTCCCAGTTAATGACATCAAACAATTGCTTTTTACAGAGTTCACATTATTCTAATTTTCAGATTCATATTATTCATATTTTGTGTCTCTACTGTGACATGTTTCAATGCTTTAATGTTCAAAAAGGTCTTCATTTTTCTCATACTTGCTGCAGCACCTCTTTTCATAGTAATGTCACTATGTAAACCATGTCCTATCTCACACACAGTATTATGCAACATGTTCAAACAGAGCCATCCTCCTAACGCTCATATTTGCACCCCATTTCTTTCAACTTCCACTTTTTTCTTTACTTTCTCATTTCCTACTCGCCCACTCTCTCATCCTTCCCCTGTTTAAATTCCTCTCTCTTTATTCCCCTTATTACAGGGATCTAAGGATAGGAAAAAAAATCTTTCCCCCCACGATCCTGAAGTAGGTCTGACGTAGATCCACAGGAAGAATGACGCAGATGTATTCATGAGAGTAGGTGGTGAATTCTGCAGGAGAGGAACAGACAGAAGGGGGAAGTGGCAAAATGGGAAATGGGGAACTGAGCAAGAAGCTATATGGAGAAGAGTGAAATGGAAAGAGACAAGGAAATGGGAGGTGATTGATGGAGACGGATGAAGAGGGGGAATGTGGGACGGGGACAGATTGATGAATGAATGTTTGTGCGAAGCAAATGCCAATTTACTACACCAAGCTAGTGTTTCAAATTGAAGTGATGTCCAGAAAGAGGCTTGAGGCTGGAGAGGGGGATCCACAAAGCTCACCCTTGTTTTCATCCTTTCATCCCAGCTGGAGTTTAAAAATATAAATTCAACAAATTATTTAACCGTTACCCAAGAGTGATTACTCGCACATTGCCAAAATACTGAGCGTTCCAGTATATCATCATAACAGCTCTAAGCTTTTGTATCAGCAAAGTTTCACTTCACTACAGCTGGATTGCAGGAGCTGAAAAGCAATCTTCTGCTTACTGCAAGCTTTTAAGATCTGAAGAAATTCAAATGAAATGTGGGGAACTTCCAAGAATAAAGTAACCTATTAAACATCCTGCGATTCCCTAGCAATGTTATCATTAATAAATATATCCAATCGTTTCTCTCTTTTAGCTCTGTTTTTGGTCTCCTCCACCTCCTGAAGTAAATATAGGACTCTTTGGCTGCTAAATACTCCAATACTTCACTAGGTAGTGTCTCTAAATTGTCTCTCTATACCAGCTGTTGAGATGGTAGTGTATACTGGACGTTACGCTTCGAGCGTGAATCAAAACAGTGAGGTTACGGCACTGCAGCTTAACTATGTGTTGAAAAGGGGGATTTTTTCGTAGGTTCATATACGCCCTGCCCCTTTTGAAAACATTTAGTTATAAATAAAATATTGACCATGGCCACTTTAAATGTAGATTATGTTACACTTAAATTGCTAAAAAGGTCTCATCAGTTACAGTATGACACCTCATTGTTTGAGAGAGTGCTGTGTGCTGAGTCTTCGGTTGAATCTATTTTCTTGCGTCAATCTGTGATGAATTATGTTCAAATCTGTTTTCATAGAAAAAAACATTAAAGGCTTAACCAGAGTGAATGAAAAACAAAGCTTCGGTGCAACACACTGATTGCCTCAACAAGAGGATGTGCCTGTAGACACGTTAACTAATGATGTTTATCCAAGACGTGTGTGTGTGTGTGTGTGTGTGTGTGTGTGTGTGTGTGTGTGTGTGTGTGTGTGTGTGTGTGTGTGTGTGTGTGTGTGTGTGTGTGTGTGTGTGTGTGTGTGTGTGTGTGTGTGTGTGTGTGTGTTTCAGGTTGTAATATCTATTTCAATAAAGACAATTTGTCTCCACGAAAAATGTTGACTATGATGGTCTAGTATTACTCAATGTAACAGCTAGTTGTCTTTTTATTGTGTTACCCTGTGGAACTAAACTTCAGTGTTTTTATTTTATTTTAGGAGGTTTTAGCCCTTGTAAAATACCTTACATGCATCATATTATCATATTACCAAGAGCTGATTTGTGTAAAGGCCATTGTCTTTCAGTTTTGTTGCCATAGCTGAAAAACTGAGAAATATCTAATAACTCATATTTTGCTCTTCGAAAAGTTATTAGTTCTGATGATTTTCAACATATTATGTCATTATGTGCCGTAATATAAAGTGGCGCTGAAGGCAATATCAAATGTTCAATTTAACCGTTGAATTATAATTTCTGTTAATTTGAATTCCCCACATTTAGATATCGATGTTACCTAAGAGTCGTGAAACGTTAAACATTCTGAGTCTTCAAGTGCGGAAACTTGTACTTTATGAAATATAAAACATGTGTAAATGTTTAATTGTAAAATGCAATCTTCTCCATGTTGTTATATTCCCCAAAAGTTGGACTGAGTGTCTTCAACTATAGCCACAGCCGTCTGTACAACATGTTTGTTATGAGGGTTCAAAAGAGAACACATAATTCTTTGAACTTTAATAGGTATTTAACATCCTAGGATACAGAACCATCCCTTATTTCTGAAGCAACATCCCATACAGAAATGAACCTGAAGCAGGAAATCAGCTACTGAATGGAATACTTATGTGTGTAACCCTCTTTGTGTGCTGAGCTGTGATGAAACACCAACAGGTTTACACTAACTTATTTAAAAGATTAAGCTGATGGTGATGAGGATGATTGCAGCACAGTAGAAAGCGCAGCGGTGCGTCGCTCCCTCCTCAACATGAGTGCAGCCGTGCTCACTCTCATCAGGACCACATCAAAAACACAATTATTACATTTCTTAAGAGTGCAAAACTGTCCATGGCTAATCAGCTTAGTACAAAAGCCCAGCACACTACTTACATCAATATATTCTGGGTTGTATATTAAAGGGTTTTAGAGAGACAAGATAAAACGGTTCATGCATGGAAGAAAGGACATGAGGAAACATTTATGAAGTAGGGGACGTAGAGGATGCTAATGGGATTTAGCTGCTTTTGCGTGCGTCTACCTTCTCCTTGAGAAGAAAAGAAACAAGCAGAATTAACATCAGCAGGAAAATTAAGCACACCTGTATGGAGCAGATGCTATTTATTAACATGGATGGAGAATTAATACACAGTACATTACAATGACGCATGCAAAATGCTAATTCAATCCACTTGGTTGATAAAGTGCTTATTCATAATTGTTAGCATGAATTTATTGGCTAAGTTTTTGCAAAAAGGTACAAAATTAATGAATCACATACAACAGATCTTATAAAAAGGGACAATATGTTTTATTCAAACTACAGGTAACAGCTAGATAGACAACTTCCTTTTTTACTTAACTTGCCACATGAATGTCTGGGAGCAAATTCATTTTATATGCTACACAAATATTGCTAGGATCCGTTGAATTTTCAGAATATTGGGTTGCAGATTAGAATTTTCAAAAGCGGGGTTCTTTTTAAATGAAACACTTTTATATAACTAAAGGATAAGTTCAAAAAGAAAGTAGAAAGAAAGTCAGTTCAGAGAAAACTATTTCTGCTAAAAGTTAGCAATGATTGAGAGTCAGACCTAAACATTTCAGATGTGTATCTCACACTGCACTGTAACTTTTATTCATGTACCTTTGTTATTCATGTTTTATTATCTTTGCTTTAAAATGAGTGTTTTTAAATGCCATGTTATAATATGTTTCTTAATTTTTGTAAAGCACTTTGCCTTGTGTTGAAAGGTGCTATATAAATACATTTGCCTTGGAAACCATATATCAGTGCATGTTTTCATCATGATGGAAGTTATATCAGCAGAGCACCAAAGTCACGGTAGAAAATGCTCTGTGGATTCTTACAGGCACAATGAAGCGAATAGATTTGTGCAGAACAAAAAGGAAAAAGCTCTATGCAGACTTCTTCTATTCCTCATAATAATTTATCCAAAACAGTGATGCCCACAGCTGCACTGAGGGTTTGCTGAGGAGAGCAAAGAGGAAGCTTGTTTTCTGACTTCTGCTGCTAGGCAACTTCATCTTTAAAGCTGTTGATTGGCGGCAGTGTGTGTGTGTGTGTGTGTGTGTGTGTGTGTGTGTGTGTGTGTGTGTGTGTGTGTGTGTGTGTGTGTGTGTGTGTGTGTGTGTGTGTGTGTGTGTGTTTGCCAGCAAGTCCATTCTACCCCAAAGCTACATTTCCTGTATGAGAGTTTCAAAAAATGCAAGCATCCACTTGCCTGAAATGTAATCACCATCCACTAAGTGACGTTCACAATTGAAGCTCCTTCCAAATGATTCCTCTGAGCTCTGAATCTACTTTAATTTGGGCCAATGTTTTCCAAGTCAGCCAAGTTAGTCAGACACGCCAAAGTACTTTAAGAACGATTATAATTAAAACTCCTTTCCTGTTTCCTGCCACTGTACGTAGAGCGTCTGCAGCCCAGGATTTCAAGAAACGCTTACGTAACGACGTGATAAAATTCAATCAACCACTGAGTGTGTTGCATAAGAAGCTTATAGCAGAAGGCCTGAACATATTGTAATTATATCTTGGCAACCTGAACCTGATGTAGAGGACATTATGGGTCATTTGATACTTAATCAGGTGCTGGTAATGCTTTCATTTTTATTGTGTGGACTGAGGTTATTCTCAGGTTCAGTTTGGCCTTCCTGATCTCTGATCGAAGCTGTAATTCACGGCTGTTCGAGGAGCTGGTATCTTTTTCTGGTGTTACTGAGGAAGTCTCATGTGAATTTAACCCTGTGAAACTTACATAATGAATCAGGTTAACGCCATGTTTCTCATTATTCTTCAACATTAGAATAAAAGTAAAGCAGGATATAACATAATATAGTCCTTTACACACAATTTCAGTATAATGTCACATTTCACATTTGTCACATTGTTATTCAAGACCTTTATCCAGTCTACTGGAAACTAAAGAATATCATTTGCACACAAATCCTATATGATATAGTTAATAAGGTCAGTTTGAATGAAAGTGCAAATCCACATATATATACTGTATTTACTGTAAGTTGATAACAGCTAGTGCTAAATGTAGAATTGAAGGTTAAATATTGTTATCAAAATCAGCTAAATGCACTTTAATTGATAAATGAAGGGCTCATTCTGCAGAAAAATATCCCCTGTGACTGAAGAAGTATTAAGATATTATAACCACTTTACATACTGATGATGTATATACATATTTCTATTGCGTTGTAACTGATGGAGTTTGGGAATTGAAATCATGTCCAGGGGTTTTTACCTTGGTGTTCGGTTGTCTCTAAAGGGTCACTGAACTAACCTGGAGGGTTTTGCGTGAGTTTTTTGTGACCAATTATCTATGAATTTTTCAAGCCATCTTAACAGGATGACACAAACATACAGATACGAATTATGCAAAGGTTTTTTGCACGAGTTTTAATGATTCAAACACCTTCCCTTTAGAGAAAAAGGCTATTTATATCTCCTCCTCTTCTTGTGCTTAGTGTCCTCAAATCTGATGCTTCTCAGGAGAAACACTGAGTCACAAAAACACAAGTTCACACACTTCTGAGTTTTTCTTTTAGATTTAGAGACTGAAATAGGTGACGACACATTGAACCATCATCAGACAGGTAACACATTTGGTACAAAACATATTTCGAGATTTCCTCATTTGAACGACAAACATTTTTTTTCTAAATTTTTTATCCATCCCTGAAATGTCAACTTCATAAGCTCCATTTTGAGCTTGGTGACAATGGTATCTTCATAAACTCGGATGTTTTTTTACGGTTTATTTATTTTAAAAATAGAAGAACTTTCTCATCTCATAAGGGAATACTTCTGAAAATACATCTAAATAAAGCAAGAACGCAGACATTCAAAGTTTTCGTTCATCATCAGCTGTAATTGTATTCATGGTCCTTCTCCTTTTTGTTCAGTAGCCATGATTTAAGGCTTCAAAAGAAGGCGTTTCAATTTTTATTAACATAAAATGTAAGTGTTAAATTCATTTTCAGACATCTAAGAAATTATAGACTTTGCTTCATTTAAAGAAGTACATGTCATGCCTTGTTTGATTTTTATAAAAGAGTCCACTGCTAAGACGAAGATACTGTAAGTTCTCTCAGTATACCTGTCAGTGTAGAGAAGCAATTAATTGGACGCATTTGACTTTGACACTGTGTATTGATAACCGAGTGAAATTATTCATGTCTCTCTGAATCAAGCTCAAAGACTGAGCTCAGGCTTGATAATCAAAAAGCAGAAAATAAATTGCCTCCTTTCTCCGTGGGCACGTCACAGATATGACATTGGAAAGGAACCTGTTTCTACCTTACATAATACATCTGTGTCTTGATGTGCTGCAGTGAGATTCTGCATTTACGTAAAAACTTGTTTTGATGAGTTCTGCTTTCAGATTTTTTCTTCAATTTGACCTTCAAATGTTTGGTGACCTCATCAGCCGAGCAATCTCCGGCGGTAGTGAAGCAGACAATCGGCTCGCTTTAATGATGGTAAAAGCGAAGAGCTATCAGAGCTGTCTTAATTAAAGTATACAAAATCATAATTAATGAGGTAGTGAATGTCGCATGTATTTTTAGTGTTAATGTAGTTAATCAGATATACTGTAGAGCTTTTGTGTCTTTTTTCTCCTGCCTTGAGAAGCCATTTTTCTCCTTTTATTAACACAAAACATTGTCAGTCCCTCAGTCAATAAGAAATCCTTCAAGCTGCTGCTTTTTCATCATTTTTCATGATGTGTTATGTATTTGAGAAGGATTGAATGGCTGTCTCAGTGTGATTCCTGTTTGCTTCATAAAAGTAATATCTCCCCTCAGCCGTTTTAATGACAAACAACGAGCATCAGTCATATCCTCTTACCCACCACGGCGATGAATTGAGATTACCCTGACAAAATGGGCGGGTGTGTTTACGCCAGATGCAAAGCAACCACTTCAGGCTGCATGGGGCTCATTTTAATCACCTCTTGGAAACCGGCAGAGTTGTGTTGTCGGGCTCAATCAAACTTTGTCTTCGCAGGAGCAACGCTGAGTTCAGAGGTTGTGACAAGAGATCCAGAGCGGCGTGAAGCTGAGAGTGAATCACTTCTTCACTTCATTCACCGGGGTGTATGACTCACTCAGGCCTCAACCTGTAGCGCGTCAACTCATAACTTTATTCACATCTTTGCTATTTTCAGCCGCATACGCATCTGCCTCCGCTCTAAGCAGCAAGTGATATTTTATATGCATTTTATTATTGTATATGTTATTTTCAGATGCCTTAGGTCACTGTAGACTATTGTTTTTACTTTATTTCCTGTATCTCCCCCTCAGCCGTTTTCCAAATGTACCATATTATACAATATATTAACTTGGTTTGTCAGTGGTAGCCTACTGTGTTTCTGTTGTCACAAGGTCTAAGTAAACCTGTTCCCAAATGTAGAATGGAGGGGAGGCAACAAGCGAGTTTTCTTAAATCAAAGCTAGTACAACAAACTAAAACAGAAGGAGAAGGCATGGTAAAACTAAAGGAAAGTGACAAAACAAAACAATCCAGTGTGACACAAGGCAGAGAGATCGGGGAATCGACAGCGAGAACACAAGCAATTGAGCAGAAACAGGGAAAACAGAAAGCTAAACAAGGGTACGACATTGACTGGGACATTGATTGGCACATTGACAAGAGAATGACTAAGAAAACTCGGACAGACAGGCATAGACAGGACTAATTACTTTAATAAGACACAGCTAGAGAGGATAGGCGAAGACATAGCAGCATGGAGATCAAAGACATGCAATCAGTGCAGGGCACACACTTACAAAGGGGGGGGGGGGGGAAGAGTAAACAAGATAAGACCCAACGAGAAAAGGCAACAATATCATGACACAAAACACAGTATTTCCCACTTAAATGTGGAGTGAAAACACATTATTTTACCATCAGTTCTGTAGTTTCATGGAAGAACTCTGTGATTTGATACGGATTGAGAAAACAGAGACTTAATTATGTTATTTCAGTTAAAGCTTAGTTACTTGCATTGGCTCTTGTGAGAAGTTGTTAAGAAGAAATCCCCCGATAGATTTGCTCCATTTCTTCCCTTTATTGGACACTTTATTCCTAATACATGTCGAATGGTACACTTGCCTGTGTAGAAATGTCAATTCTCTTCAGCTGGCCTGCTGTGAGCTAAACTAAGCAGTAAATTGTGATTATTAATTGGAAGTTAATCAATCTAATACTGTAATAACAAACCCATAAGAGATTAAGCAGTATTTGACAGTTGCTGTAGTTAGCTATATCGGATCATTGATTAAAATGTTGCATAATCTAATCATCTCCACGTGACTTCCTTAAGAAATAATATTAATTGATATGGAATAAACTAAGAAAGGATCGACCTGTGAAACAAATACAATTTTTACCTGAGTTGAAATATTGGAAGTACAATACTTGGAAATGTTCTAACCACAAAGTTATATAATGACAAAAGCTAGAATTTGACCAAAAAAAAGTTAATCCTAACTAAATTAAGATGGTGCATTTTGACGTGAAGCAATACTTTTTTCAAATGTAGCCCTACAACTTAATTACATTTGTTTATTTAACCACAAATTCAAATGTATGAAATTCCATTATGATCTCTCCTGGCTCTAATCTGCCTCCATAAGTATGTCACACGGTAATGGATCTGTATTTCCCTGGCAGTAACTGCATGCAGGCTGAATTATCTGCAGCAGACAGGAGAGAGTGTGGAGAGAGAGTCTGTTTCCCAGGGAGTGTCTCTGGTGCTCTCGTCTGATGGAGGTGCCGCAAGTCTTGAGGTGAGTAAGTCTGGTGTGCGACATCAGCACCGAGGCTTCTTCATTAGCTTTTGCTGCAGCGGGGCACCGAGCTTCATTATCCAGCCTCATAAAAGCTGCAAGCACAGGAAATACAATAGCAGACAGTTATTTGATACGTGCGAGAAAGAGTCCAGTAAATGTGTCCGAGAAGGATGACTTTCTCTGTCCATCCAGATCACTGCAGCTTTATTATGTGATGCCTTCAGGCAACACAAACAGTCAGATCCAAAATATATCTGCAGCTGAGCCTGGTTAAAATAGACTTAACCTAATTAAAAGATAATGTTTCAAAATCAAGGCAGATTTCTTTTGCTGGGTGAAAAATGTTGCCTCTGTATTTCATTTATGACTACTTGTTAAATATGTGGAGCGGCTCCAGCTCCCTTTGGCATGTCTAATGTATTAAGTGTATGAAAGTCACTTCGAGAGACATTACATTTCCAGCTCCCTTAGCCAATGTGTGAAAACATAATGAAACTGACGAACTTTTGACCTTCCCTCTAGAGCCAATTTGATGGCGAGACTTCAAACTAATTTGCTGTGGACATTCATGGCCCACAGAGTCTGTGCTTTTGTGTTTATGTAACCTCCTAAACTGTACGCTTAATGTACGGATAAATGACGTTTCCAACACGGCAGGAGCAAAAATAGAAGAAAAATAATCAGGGAAAGGTGACAACGGTGTCACTTAAACAAATCACATAAAGAATAGGTTGGAAGATTTAAAACAAAATGACGATCCAGTTAGTTGATGCAGTGTTATCCAGGTCACGTCACCCCTAGACTTAATCAAACCAGGTATTTCCAGTAAGAACCCGTCTCACAAGGACAATCTCCTGTTGTGTTTAAAAGGGCATCTTTGGACAATGTGCGACCTGATCTCTAGACATTTTCTGAAGGTTCATTTGAGAAAAAGGGCTTTGGACTCCCATTGCTTTGATAAAAGACAAACACATACAAGTCTGATCATGGAGCAGAAGAATAAACTGCTGTGGTGTTCATTCACAGTGGGGGCATTCACAGCCTCACAGTGTTTCAGTGCCTTTCAACCACAGCATGCAGCAAGGAGACCTCAGTAAGGGATCGGCCGACAGGCTGTTTTCTCAATAATATAAAATCCATGACCCTGCAGGTGTCTTTATACCCCTCTCACTAATTGAGAGACTCACTGGAGGAGACTCACTGAATAGGGCTGCAAATGAAAGCATTGATGGAAATGTTTCCCACCTTTTAGTTTGTTGGTAAATGTCACGGCTATTGAGGTGGGCAGCACAAGGATTGGCTCCCTTACATAAATGTACTCGGGTCCACTTTAATCAGGGGGAATGATTAATCTTTGCTTGTCTTAGCCAAACAAGAAGCCATTGAAATGATCCAGCGGAGACAAAGCAGGGAATCATCCACCATGTCCAGCCGGAGTTGGCCGTTTGCTTTTCTGCTATCTGGGAGTCGGTGGATATGAATCATCCCCTCCGAGCCACGAGCTGTAAATCTTCTGTCACAGCTGCACCTCTTGTTTCCCCACTTGTTACCGAAACTCATTAGTAGATAATTGAAAGTAACGACACTGATTATGAGGAGCACTTCAGCGGCATCCCAGGGGTCTTTGCAATTTATACGCTGGCAATGACATGCAGACAACGCTATTGTCTACCACAAACCAAAAGGGAGTTGTGCTGTTTACAGGCAAGAGGAAATGAAAAAAAGTTTTTTCGAATTATTATGGCCTTTTCAATATCACCTCCAAGATTGGGGTGCCTTCTCACTTGTAAAAACCTATTTAAGTTAAGGAGGTGAAATTAAAAACGCGTAGCCTACCATCTGATAAAGAAAAAAATATCCCCAAGACATTCAAAACAGAAGAAAAGACTGACATGTTTTTGGAAAACGTTTTTGTGCTCTTGCTACATGGAGATGAGAAGATCCCTATGTAAAACTTGAAAAAATAAAGTTACAGCCAGCAGTTGGTTAGCTTAGCTTAACAAAAAAGAATAGAGCCAAAGTAGCGGTTTTCCGCCTTTGTGCTTCGCTAAGCTAAGCTAACATGCAGCTAGCTGTAGCCGTATGATTCTGGACATATATGAGAGAGTGATATCAATTTTTTCATCCAACTCACGTCAGAAAACAAAAATCAAATGTTCACATGAATGCTATTAGAGAGAGACAACTCCTTGGCAGTTCAAGATGACTTCTAGCTTACTGTAGCTAAGCAAGTGCTCTAGATATCTTCTGCTGACCTGAATCAGCTTTCTAACATTATTTCTATGTGCGGTCATGCTTAACTACATTCTTTTGATTACCATGATATCTTAATTTTCACTTTTTTCCATGTTGAATGTGAATAAACAATCGCAAACCTCATATAAGAGGCAGTGAGAAGTTTTGATATCAGTCTCCTCAAACCACAGATTTTCTGTGAAGTCACAAATTGGACAAACATTTAGTAGAAAATCCATCCAAGAGGCAGGTTTATCATTTTTATGATTACGCCTCAATAGACCAAAATAAAACGCAGCCAGAGGCAACATATCCTATTTGCCTTTTCTCAAGTGGAACATTTATTGGTCTCTCTTGAGACCTTAAATGAACCATGCATAAATAAATGTATTATTTGAGGGCTTAGAATCAGCATGTAATAGGTCCTAGGCTTTTTGCATTTACTTGAATGGATCCAGTTCCCAAATACAGTTAATAGGGGAGAAGGGGGTAAGTTGAGCCAGTGGGTAAATTGGACCACCCCCTATACGTAACCAGGCAACGCCTTACAGTTGTAATCAGCGCGACATAGATGGCGCTGGTTGTAATCAAGTGACCAGAAATTATGGAAGCTCCACCCATTTCTCATTGCCTGTGAAAGAGAGATACTCATTGTGGTCTGGTAAGTAAACATTTTTACAAAAAAACGTTTTTTGCCTGTCAAAGTACATTTTCTAGATGTCAGCTATATCGGCTGTCATGTAAAAAAAAAAGTATCCAGGTTTAAACACATATATTGTATATGTTGATGTGTTGGCAGCGTATTAAACCATGTGAATCATTAAGCTAAAGATGACTGAATTATAATGCTAGGCTATTTTTTCTAAAATGGTGGCTATGGGGTAAAGTGAACCATGGGCCTTGGGGTAAGTTGAGCCAGTTTTTCAATGGAGAAATGAATGAAAGTAGGCCAAGTTGATAATAAGAGCTCATTGTAGGCTACATTTAAAGTTGAATTTACCCTGTGTTTGATTGGTAAGATGTATGAAATTGTATCACCATTTGTATGATTACTTTTCCTTTTAACCTGTTAAAATAAAATCAATCAATTCAATCGAAATGTATTTAAAAAATATTTGAAAAACTAAGCTTGTATTTGGTTTGTTATTCATTGTTTATAGTTACCTTTAAGATTTGTTGTAGGTAGGCCCAGGTTTGAACAGTGGTTCAATTTACCCCCTGACCTGGATCAACTTCCCCTAACAAGGGGCAAGTTGAGCCACAAGACTTTTTTTTTAAAGAAGTAATATTTTCACTGCCCTTGATCAAATATTAATTATTATCATTGCCATTGATAGGAGACATTCTGAATTATAGGTGTGTGTTTTCATTTTTACTATGTGTAATTTCTCCTTGCTTAGAGGACAGCATAACAAAAAAATGGCTCAACTTACCCCACTCTCCCCTATCATCAGATTTACAGACAAGGATTATGGTAATTCTAAGATTTCGCAAAGCTTTATACATATCTTTTTGATGCTGTGAGGTAACACTCAATTTTACTTATTTGAAGTTGTTTTGACATTCTAACATCTCTTGGAATCAACAACTGAGACAAAAACACCTCAGATACTTCAATATAAAAAAAAAATGTCCCTCCTATAATTTACTTCTTTTGTCAAATGTTTTCTTCCAAGTCTAAAAGCCTCATTTTACTTTTTTTTTTTCACATTTATTTCAACTGTGCATTTAAAGATTATCAGGTGTACAGAGTGAAGAATGTATTGAGCTTAAAACCAATGGTGGTACCAAAGCCATAGATTTGTGGGCTTAAGTTAAACAGCTGAAAGTATTGAAGCATGGCAGATGACAGATGTTGTTGGGTAGTTGACGATAAACATTAAGGCTTTCAAAGTGCAGGGATTATATCTGCCCCGAGTGGTATTGGTATAAATTAGGATTTCTGGTGTCATGATTGACAGATTTCAAATGCGACTCCTGAAATAAAGCTGTGAAATTAAGTTTGTGTTATGAACTCAGAAACTCAGGATGTACGACCCAATTGCACGACCCGGGAGACAGAGGTAAAGTATTGGTAAGATACTTTATTTTTCCAAAAAAAAAGCAAGATGAACAAAAAATGGTCACTATCGAATCTCAAGTTGAGATGATAAAAAATGAGAACAAAATGAAATCGCTCGCGTAGTGAGGAACAAAACTTTTCAAGAGCACAAAGAGAGCATCGACCTGACCATGGCAAGAGACCAGACGAACTGACGCTGAACAATGGGAGACAGGGGAATTTAAACACAGGATAACAAGACACAGGTGGGGACAATCAGGGGCGGGGCTGGTGATGATGATCACAGGAGACACACAAGGGAAACAGTTGAACACAATCAGACAATTACACACATCAGGGAAACTAACGACAGGGAGGAAAACACAGGGAGAAGGACCAGACAATACACAAGGAGGAAAACATGACAGGGAGAACAGAACAGCAAAACACCCCTTACCAGACACACCAAACTAAAACCGTGACATGACATAAGAATCGTGACAGTTTGTTTCAATCCGAGCATATAACATATTTGAAGGCCCCTTTATTAACACTGCAGGATGCTTCCATATTTAATTGAAAATCCATCTATTAAGCCCGCACAATCTGCAATCTGTCCATTCATATCTTGAATGTTTAATTAAAGCATTACACTTATTGGTACATATTTTGGCTAAAGTATTTGATCACATTTAGATTTTTCATTATATATTTTGGCCTGATTGTGGTGCTAGAAGACGGACTAGGAGGTCACACAAACACAATGATTCCTACTCAAAGGGTCATTAAATCCATTGTGCAGCATACACTGGAAATCATAACAGATTTAATATGTCAATCTTCTCAGTTGTAGGATGATTGAAAAATAAATGTAATTCCCCATGTCTGGAGGCTTTTATTTTGGGTGCATTTTGGAGGAAACAGCACATACTGTAATCTGCAGAAATACTGAATTGTGTTGCCTGTTGATAACACCTGTTTGATAGGCTGATACTTTGACAGTCTGTTACCTCTCCTTACCTGCTGCACTTTAGTACTTTTCCAAAACCACCACCTCCACTTCATCTGTGCTCCCAGCTGCATCTCATCTGCAATCAAGCCTATAAGCCTCTCATGCTCTCACACTCACTGCCAGATTGTTCTTCACCCTTTCATGCAAGACTCTCCAGCATTTTGTTGTGGGCTGATTTCCCGTTGCCTATCTCTGACCTGCTTTTCTCGTCCGATTCCCCGTAAACCTGTAAAAGTTTTTGCATTTAACCTGGTTTCACGATTCCTCTACCTGTCCTCGAACAACAAGCCTGCTCCTTACCGGCCTGTCAGCGTGGACTTCTTATATATCTCTGCCCTGCTCTGTACCAGCTGAGTTTTTTTAATGAAACATTATTACAAGCTGTTCCTGGTTTCCTGTGTGCTGCATTTGGGTTCAAACACTCCCTGTTACAGACACACTTCATAATGGCTGGTTTGACTGCACATAATCTACTGGATGCTTGCCAGCTTAAGCACGTTTTGTCCTGAGGAAGAGATTTGCTAATATGCAGCAAAAACAGCTTAATGATCCCTCCGTGCTGGAGAGAGAACACCCACTCTTAACATAAAGGACAAAATGTTTCAGTATCATTCACTGCATCAACAAAAATACCCAATGAAATAGTCAGTAAGTGCTCATACAGTGGCTCCACACAGAGGAATATATTGGTGGTTTCTAAAACCAACTCTTCTAAACTGGGACCGTCTCAGTTGCTATAGCAATGGTGGCAGATGACCACACACTGTCTTGAGAGTTTATGTCTGGCACTGACAACATTTAGATGCATAGGCATCACACACACAAAGAGGTTTCTAAGGGATACAGGTTTGCAGCTGCATAAAAACGGAGAAAATTCAGTATAAACAAGATCATTTTTAATGACTCCACTGTTCTGAGTGTTTGATGTCCTTGTGTGACTTCTCCTCTAACACATTCGTCCCACTTGACACATTTGTTCCTCTGCTATTCTCCTGCTCTCTTTTTTCCTTCTCATTCCCAGCGTTCCCGCTGTGATCTGACTCTATTTAGCATGATGCCTGAGTGTAGATCTGAGGAAGCGGGGAACTTCCCTTCTCAGTCAATCCCTGCTGAGAACACTATGCAAGTTTCCGACATCTTTAAACATTTTCAGCTGCATTTCCAGTGTCATGCTTGCAGCTGTTTTTCCAAAATACATCAGGGACAGAGGAATAGTTCATGCTGCATACGAGGGTTTCGGAGTGATTCATCTGTAGGTGCAGAGGCAGGAAACTGAAGTGACGCAGGAGGTTTTAATACTGTACAGTATGCTCCCTGTGGTGTTTGAGCTAAAATTACATTACTCTGCAGTCTGAGAAGAAGAAAACTTAAAAATATCTCTGTTCTTTGTTTACTATGCATTCAACCTCTAGAAGAATGCCTTGCCTGCACTTGTTTGCCCACTTACAGCTGAATTTCCTTTGAAGCAAACCACATCAGGCGGTTTATGTAAAGCCTACGCAGCAGCTGCATTTTTTTATTGTTCAGCAGCAAGACAGAACAGTTCAGTAATTACATGTCTGTGACATCAGTTTACACAAAGTCTGTGTATATGTGAAAGATATACAGTATTTGAAGTGTAACCAGGCAGAATTTGGAGGTTGTAGCTACAAGATGTTTGAGCTGACAGTCTCCGTCCAAAGTTACAAAGACATTTGAGAATGACCTTGTTTCATTTATATGTTCCTCAAAATGTTAAACAAATCAGCTCCACATGCTGCTAGACCATCTAAATGATTTATTTCCCGCCCTTTGATTCAGGTACACCGGCGAAGCAGCAAGGATGTGTCAGATTCCTCTTTCTTACAAACATTTCATGCTGAGATTTCGTCAAGATGAGAGAATGAGTGAGAGTTGGTTTAGGGAGGCTGGCACTTCTTTGGAAACGTTGTCATATTTGTCAGCGCTGTACATCACAGAGATAATGGTGACATGAGGACAGTGAATGGTTTCTCCGTCAGTCACACAGTCGCCTCATGTTACTGACATCAGCCCTTGCTGAGAGAGCATGACTGAAGAGGATTTAACACTTGGTCTCACGGAGAGAGCTGCATCCAGGGGGATCACTTTCCTAACCGTCCACGCTCCTGGACCACCTACTGAAGGCTTTACATCCAGACTCCTCCAGTCCTGGGAATCAATTTGGTTTAGTTGATGGTCTTTTGAAACCTGCAGCAAGAAAAAATCCAGTATTGCTGACACTTCAAAGGGTCTTTTCAACGGAAATTGGCAGGGGGAAACACGTGTTCCTATTAAACCTATTGGTATTTAGCCATGGAACAAAACTACATGATTATGAATTATCCTGAGAAATCTGATATTGTTTTCGGTATGGTGAATCTTTATTGTTAAATGAAGTTGGAAATTGTCCTTGCATTACAGCAGATTTATTTGCAAAATCAACAATGACTCATATTTAACCAAGAAACAAGAGAACAGACATTTAACATAACATTACAATCAATGAAGACAAAGTAGTTCAACACCTTTTTAACATACATTGGATCTGGGATTGAACCCTCAATTTAATTTTCACTTAACTTGACTGGTGGACAAAAGAGTGCTTTATTCTAACCTTATTCAAACATGTGACTTTGTATCTCATATTTGATGGTTAAAATTGATATTCGCTGTTGAGGACATGGTTGAAGTCAGAGACAATTTTTGATGTCCAGCCTTTAATTGTCAAAATGGAAAGATTTTGTTCAGCCTCTTCTATCTTCATGGATCCAACACAATTAGGACTCACTGACACTAGGCTGCTGTAGCCTTTAAGGCCAGGGAACAGGCTATCACAAAGGACAAGCTTCCACTTACTACACAAGCCCTGCGTGTCATGGCTGACCTTTCCGTCCTCTTGCATTGTCCGAGCTGATTAGCTTTTCTCCATGGCAGATACACAACAGCCTACTGCCACGTATTAACTCTGTCTGATAACAACTTGATCAAACTCCGACACAACAGCTGAGTATGAAGGGGCGTCGGGCTGATAACTGTTCACATCTATAGTGCCATATTCGGGCTGTCCTTGAACTCATTGGAGGGCAGCAGATAACTCATATCTACAGATGTGTTAATTGGGGTTTCAGAAAGAAGTCAGCATATTAAAATAGTCTGGAGGCTCGCTGGCAAACCAGTCCAAAGCCTCGGGAAATAACATGTGATTTAAGCTGACCTTCTTGTACAGTCTGGGGACCGTACAAAGCAAAGCTGAATTAGCCTTGCATACACAGGCAGAAAGAAATACCACCAAAGTAGTGTAGTTCTAAACACACAGAGAAATATCCCGGAGCCATGATATGTGGTGCATCAATTTATTTATTTAACATATATGAACATTGTGTTTATTTTATTTTATTTTTTTGTTAAAGACACAGTACATTTAGTATTTACATGAGATTCTACAACAACACTTGCTGGCAGAAAACAGCTTGATCATAGGATCAGGATAAACCGGGCAAAGGGAGGCTAGTCTAGTCTAAAGCTTCAGTATAATAATGAAATAATTTGACACCCCATTATTAAACTTGACAATCCTGTCATAACAGTCCATGAGAAACAGTCTTGCACATTGCAACAACTGATAGTAGTCTAATAATCCTAATAGTATGATGTTTAACAAAGCCACAGCTGCTCACATCAAATCACTGTGACACGGGATAAATGTAATGATAAGTCATGTAATGTGACATGTTATGAAGCGTTGTATTATGATAAGTCATGTTATGTTGAGTCATATAATGTTTTGTCCTTTCATGGTGCTTTGTGATATGATTCCTTAGGGTCAAATATGCCTTAAGATGAGTCATGCTATAATACTTAATGTTACAATACATCATGTTATGATAAGTCAAGTCATAATGTGTCATGTTATGATACGTCATGTTTTCATGTGTCATGGTATGATCTGTCATGTTATGATGCAACATGTTATATTACGTCAAGTCATGATGCGTCAAGTCGTGATGCGTCATCACGTTATAATGCTTGATGTTATGACTCATGTTATGGTATGCAATGTTGCACTCAGTATTGTTAAGTTGCATTATGTTGAATTGCATTACTTTTATATTATCTTTTAACCGTCCATCTAGTCTCTGTCTTTGTCTACTATGTAGATTCTACATCACACTGAGCAGGGCTAATTCACATCTCTCCTCAATGGACTGATGGATTACCTTTTGACAGATCCCATGGGGCCTCTCTGCACACAATACATCCCTTTGACCAGTCTTCAGCCTCAATCAGGTCTCCTTTGCAGAATCAAGAGTAAGTATGGAAAGAGACAAGGAACTGATGGGGTCTATCAAAAGCTTCGATTTAGCCTGATGAGGCTGGATAAAGACTGTGGTGAGAAAACGCAGGATAATGTAGTCTGCAGAAATGTGTCATCCAGTATAATAAGCTAAGCAGCAGTCATGAGGAGCGGTGGGTGACTTGGAGGCAGGTTGGCGACCAGTTGTTTCATTTGGGCTAAGTTAGACTCGGTTTTCAAGAAGAGGAGAGAAGGGGAACCAGATGAGAACCAGCACTGTCACTATAGCGACAGAGCTGATCATGGAAGGAGTGTAAAATGAAGACCAGCACACACAAATATGAACACACACACACACACACACACACACACACACACACACACACACACACACACACACACACACACACACACACACACACACACACACACACACACACACACACACACACACACACACACACACACACACACACACACACACACACACACACACACACTAGTAAACTATAACTCATTCCAAGCCAAACAGATAATGGCACGCGTTGAAGCATTCACATTAATCTTACACTGCTTTTTAAAAGCTTCTATCAATATCAGGGTCTTCTCTTTGGAAGCTGAAGCTGGTCAGGCTTAATCATCAGCTCCCAGAAAAATTCAGACGTGACACAGAGGTCATCCATCCAGACAATAAACACCTGGGCTCTGCTGTTCGAGTGATACTTTTGGATGAATTCCTAGAGAGAGGCAGGAGAATAAGAAATAATGCCAACATAACAGGTGCAACAACATATTCTGCGCAGTTAGGATTGTGTGATAATGTCGCATCTTGATAATCAAATATTGGAACACCTTTTGTAGTGTTGGGAAATTAATTTGCCACTTCTCAAAGCAGCCTTTCTGTATCTTTAACCGATTGAATGAAGAAGAACAAGCTATTCATTGACGAGCGTGGGGCATGATGATTTTACACAGGAAATGAATGTTGCTCATGATGATAGGAACATTAGTGGTGTCTATTCACCAATTTGTGTGGCAGATCTCTAAAAGAAAACATGATGAAACAAACACAAAAACAATAAAAGAGCAGCTGCTGCTACCATGTTCAACATTGTGATAGGCTCTTGATCATATTTCTATATATTTAATTTGTTGTCATATACTGTACATTCTGTCTTATTTTGTTGCTACATACAGTGCATTGCCCCCAACATTAAAAGTAACACCCTAAAACATCTTAATCTGTCATAGAAAATTAGTAGTGCTACATAGTTGAACTACCTGATAACACGGTGTACTCCTAGACATATCAAAAATATTTACAATACATAGTGGTAGTTTTCACTAAGAGTTCCCCCTCTTTAGAAAAGTCTTGTGCTTGAACATTTGAAACACACACACACACACCCAAATAAACACAGCAGGTAAAAAAGAAATAATAAAAACACATTTCTTCTCCCCGTCTTTGTTCACCTCCTTTTCACTCAGAAAATGCTCGGTCCCTGTAGCCTATTTTTTTACATTGAATTGAATCTCACTGGGAGCAGTGCACAAGTGGCAAAGATGTGTTTTCCAGCCAGTGAATCTATTTCCATTAATAATAAAACAGAAAGTGACCCACTGAGGTGTCCTGAGGTGATGCCTATCTCTAGTCTAGACACGGACATAAAAAAAACATCTCATACAAACTGCTACATATAGGTTTTTTTCTATTTTTACACTTTTACCTTGAAAAAAATACACATTTTATGCATTGGGAATTGGAAGAAAATCTGAGAAATGGAAGTCGAATGAAGTTGCGTAGATTGCCCTCAGATCACCGGCCTCTAACATAACGTCATCCACAGATCATTTTGGCCTCCCTGGAGCTTGTACCTTGAGATAAATAAAGACCAGTAAAGAGACATGGAGGGATGAGTGAGAAAGAAAGTATCTAATCATTGAATCATTAGCACCACCACAGTGTATGGACAGAAAACACAAAAGTCTGGATGGCAGATTGAACTGCTGAGAGGAGCAACACCGGCGGACTCTTAAACCGCTTCTCAGCTCGGGAAGAAGAGTCTTTGGTCACAAATCAAACCTAAACGGCATGTGCCAGGGATAAGGTGTCCAAGTGTGTTCCGCTGATTGATGATGTCCATTTCCACAAGCGGGGATGTGATCCTGAGCTTCTCTTTCATGGTTAAAGTACCTCTCCTTTTTCACTGAAGTCTCAGTGGCTGTCATTAACACCTCTTCACAGCTTGTTATTACTGTGAGGAGCCAGTGAGTGTCCACTGCTAACATTTGTGTGGTCACACACAGATTTCAATGGCAGTTGCCATCACCATCTGGCTTTTGTTCTTGTCTCGGCCTGGCGACTGGTGTCCAGACTCCTCTCTGGGAGACAGCGGATCAGACAGGACGCTGCGTTTGAGCGGCGCCGGGCGGAGGCAGGTTGTTCCAGGGGGGGTGGAGGGCTCAGGGTGTCTGTGGGAGGACCGTGATGAGGTGTTGGACGAGGACGGAGTGCAACTGCCAGTGCAAACTCCTGAGCTTGACCTCTCGCCTCTCTTGGCTCGGCAGGATGCTCTTCTCCTGAGCTCACTCACCAGCTCGTACTTGACAAAGCAGAAGACGTCCTTGACTCCACAGCGTTTTTCTGGCTCAGCAGCGAGCAGGCGCTGAAACATGCGCAAGGCATCATCCGTGAAGCGGCGCCACTGAGACGGGTACGTCCCCACAGGACACCCTGCTTTCTGCCAGCGCCGGAACTCTTCGTAGAAAGCGTCAGCCGGCAACGCGGCCTCCCAGGGGAAGTTGCCTGTCAGCATACAGAAGACGAGCACACCGAACGCCCACACATCCAGACTGGTGGTGACAAGGAAACCCTCAACACGGCTAGCGCGGCACACCTCTGGTGCCGTGTAGGGGATGGTGCCACTAACTCTTTTCACACGGCTCCCCACGCGCCGGGTCATGCCGAAGTCAGCCAGCTTGATGCGACGGCACTCGCGGTCAAATAGGAGCACATTCTCAGGTTTCACATCTCTATGCACCAGGTTTTTACTGTGCATAAAGTCCAGGGCCAAACCCAGCTGTTGCATGCAGCGCTTGACCATCTCTTCCGGCAGGCCAGCCTGAGAGAAGAAGAGAGTGGAGGGAAGGAGAAAGTGTTGGAGAAAAACATAGATTTAGATTCATGCAGTCCAATAGATAATATATACAGCTGTGTAGGAGGTAAGATACGGGAGGCAATATCTGTCAAAAGGTGCGTAGGTTAGAGTTCAAAAGAGTCGGTGATGATTATATTGAGTTAAAGAATAAAAGATCATGGTAAAAACTGAAAAGCTCAAAAAAGGGAAACTCAAACACACGTTTTGAACCATTTTTAATGAGTCTTTATAAGAACTTTGAAGTCCTCCAAGCACATGAACTGAAATAGCACTAAAGCAAAGAGAGACCCCTGTGCAGTGAGGAAACCGGGACAAAGACAAGGCTCCAATCCCAGGAGAGCTTGTTAAAACTGCTGTGTGCGAACAAGGCGGATGATTGGAGCAGCTCTGGCTGAGTGAGGATGGTGATTGGTGGAAGAAAGGATGATAGCTTTACCTGTGGGGGGATGATGTCGAAAAGGTCCCCAGCGGGCGCATATTCTTGTCCAAACACATAGCTGTCCTCCGTCTCGAAGAGCACGTCCAGGATTTTGATAATGAAAGGGCTGCAGCTTAGAGAGCCCGTTAGACTGTACTCCCGCAGGAAACTCTTGAGCTTCGTTTTGTTCTTGGTAACAAACTTCAGCGCTATCTTGGTCCCTATAAAAAAAATATAAACATACAGATGGTCACATTTAAGCTCTGGTGTACTAAAGTCCAATGTAAATGCTAGCAGAGTGCTATTAAATTATGCATATCGATCAGTGAAAACTGTTAGACATGGAGGGCATGACGCAGATATTTAATGGCGTAAAGAGTAGCCAATAGCGCTAAATGTCCATTACAACCCCTCCCGGCAAGTTTCATTTGTAATAGAGTGGGGCACATCAAGTCATAAAACTTGTAAATAACTTAGCATTTCATTACTTCCGGTTCCCTTGTGTCAAAGTCAGTGTTTTTTTGAACATGTGGTTAGAAGCCTGAAATAAGGTCTGTGGTCAAATTTTAACGTTTTGTTATATATATCAGTAAATACCCCACTCGTGCATGTCTGAAGCTTCTATGTGTCAAAACTCAGAAAGTAGTGTTATTACGTGGAGATTATCTTAGTGAACTAAACATGTTAAGTATCATGAATGTGTGTGTGACCCCTTTGCAATGCTAACTTCTGGGTCGGCCTACAAACATCATCACTGCACCACTCTATTCATCTACTACTCAAAAAGGAACACAGCCTCTGTCTCTCTCTACCTACGCCAATGGATTTAACTGACTAATCAGACAGGGATGAAATAAAGAAAGGCGACAACCATGAATAAGTCGATTTTGAACTAGGCCATACATGTGCTGCTGGTAGAAGCGAGACACAGCCTCATCACCAACAATTTTCTATCGTTTTCCACCAAATCACAAACTAAAATACAATCAAGAACTCCTTCTAAATGGGCCTGGTTGTATAGGCAGGACATGTCCCTGTCCAAAGCATCGTAAGGGAATTTGGAAGTGTTACCTGACACTGTCAGGGAGTGGAGAGATTTCCAATCACCCAACCCTATCTTTGCAGCAGCTGCTAGAGCACATTCATTCATATAAACAAGTAAAGTGAATGAATCATATTCCCATTACACACATACAACCAGCTGTTCCTGATCACAGCTGCAGAAAAACAGAAGCTTTTGAGAGCGCTCAAAATATCTACTGCCCCCTCAGCCCCTCTTCACTATTAAAGAGCTGAGCCTCACCGCTTTCAGCTCTCTAACCTTGATTTTCTTACAACCAAGGATTAAACATTAGACCTAAAAGAAAATCCTTTACAAAACCTTTTTACTGCCACGACTTGATCTGCCTTAGCCAGTTATCTTCATACAGGCACTGCTTTCCAAAATGACATTTTATTTTTGTACATTAAGAACAGTGGTGTAAAGTAACAAAGTACTGTACTTAATTCAAATGTTGAGACACTTGTACTTACATTTTTCGCTACATTGTAATTCTACCCCACTATTCAGCGGCAAAACGTGTACTTTTACTCCACTACATTTATTTAATACCTTTAGTTACTTTTGATGATTTAAATTATATTTTAGATTTATATTTAATTTTTAGTAAACACACAAGCTACCCTGCAGTATACAAAGTAAATAAACATGCTCAACCTTTACCAGCTTTTATAAACACATTAATGCATAGATAATTATAAATAAAACCTATAATACATTATTCTGAAATGGGCCAATTTGCATAATGAGTACTTTTGGCACTTCACATATATTTTGATTCCTGTCTGACTTGAGTAACATTTTGAACGCAGGACTTTTACCTGTAACAGAGTATTCCTACACTCTGGTACTTCTACTTTTACTCAAGTACAAGATCTGAGTCCCGTTTCCACCACTGATTAAGACCCTCTAATAAAGCAGGGAAACAGATAACTCACCCTGTGTCCGGTGTGCCACCAGGTCCACCTTTCCGTACGTCCCCTTCCCCAGTTCGCGGATGTGCTCATACTGTTTGGCTACATCTGCTGCCGACAGAGAGGTGATGGCCAGGGCCTGCATGTCCTCCACTGGCACCCCCCCGCAGTAGCCCATCTTGGAGGTAGGTGAGCCCCCACCGCTGCCCACCCGTCCCGGCCCAGATGGAGAAAGAGACAGGCACGCCTTGACGCTGTGGGGCAGACTAAATGAAGAGGAAAAAACATGGCTCAGAGTCAGAATCTCTTCTGCTATGATGGTGGCAGGCGATGTAAATGTTATGCAGGATTGTGTTTATTACAAATCACCATTTTCTATTTTTGTCGGCATGCATCCATGTGTCTGCACGTTGTATCCCAAAGGGTGGTTAAATCAGGGACGCTTTAACAGAGCTTAATTTCCATACAATCAATCAAAGATGGCATCAACAGGGGAACTGCTTTCAGTAAATGCATTGGACTCTCTGCTGTCCCTCCAGATTACTCTGGCCAGCTTTCAGATATAGCCGGTCTCAGACAGCACTTACTGGCAGACAGCTATGGGAAAATCAATATGGCCAGGTAGAGGGACTAACAAATGGAAAAATATGGAAAGGGCTGACAGTTTCAAGGTAAACATGCACTGGTAAGGCGTGCCCCAGATCATCATATTCATACGTTTACAATTTCCAACAGCAGAAACAATCACTGGTGCTTTCAGAAAATAGGTTGTTTAGCCTAGAAAACACATTTGGTTTGCACAGTAGGTGTTTAGGTGGAAATGCTGAAGAGGGGGAAAAAAGAAAAAACACTGCAAAAGAAAAGTTATCGCTGATTTTTCAAAAGTGCCAAGTTTCAAATAGGTCAAACTGATCCTGGGAGGGGGGAAATACAGCTGCTTTAATTGCAAGCTCAGATGGAGTCAGACTGGCACCAAATGAACCAACTGACAACAAATAAAAAATCAGAGATCAGTGACTGTGCAGGTAAGCTTCATTTGCGGTGATTGAGCAAACAGAAAAAAAAAATTAAACAAACGAAATGGACCCTTTTGAGTAAATGAAGTGCATCACACTAATGATCTTATTCATTGTCTCTCGTCAATCCCCACAAAAACACAATCAAATGCAATCATCCAATCATGCAAAGCACACACCGTATACGACGCACACTAATAGGCATCAAATCAGCACAAACAATTTCACTGATGGCGTTTTTCATCCATCATTCAAAGGAAAATGCTTTGTTCTTGTTTCCCTGCAGCCCGTTTCTCAGCATCACTGCTTCAGACAAGAGCAACCCAAACATGTCGACTGGCAGGAGCGTTTTAGGTAGAAAAAGGCTGAATTAATGTACGGTAACTAATGTGTGGATGATAAAAACATGGTTATTTTCTGAACTTCTCGACTTTCCTCAGCTATACGGTTGGACGAGGGTGATAGATAGAGCTATTAGACGGGGAAAACGAAAATAGGATGCAACCATTTTTAGCCCTTCTTGGCTCATCACTACTTTTCCACTGGAAATAGAAAGTACCTTGTGTGTTTCTCTGTAGATAACTTGATGTTATCACGGCCGGGGAGATGCTTATGTAAAGGACTATGAATATTGTAGCCTACTCAATCTCATCGTGCCCACTGTGTAGCCTCCAGCGATTCCACACACAATTTGATCATTATCAGGATGAGGTTGTGGTCAATGTTTGGAGATTAAACATTTAAACAGGACAGAGGGGCGGACTGGAAGCACATTTCCTGGAAGCACGTTTCCTATGCCTATAACTGAAACGTTGACTTTAAATAAACGTTTTATGTTAACAGATTTCACATAACTGTATTAGGTTATTTAAAAAGCAATAATATTAAGTTTAAATACAAAACAATTAGGTTCAACTTAATATTATTGCTTTCAACTAACCCAATACAGTTATGTGAAATGTGTTGCCAAAATACATTTAATTAAAATCAACCTTTCAGTTTGAAACTTCAAGAGTGAATGGAGTGCTGGATCTTAATCACATTACTCAGCTCCCACAAAGACAAAAGCAACCCCCCCCCCTACACACACACACACACACACACACACACACACACACACACACACACACACACACACACACACACACACACACACACACACACACACACACACACACACACACACACACACACACACACGCACAGCGCAGGATGCCTTGCACTCACTTCCTCTGCAGAACTGGATTAAGAGTCTTGAAATGTGATGAGTGGTCGGTTGTGATGATAGGAACCAGAAACTGCAGCGTAGTGCCCCTGAGGTGCGGGGATGAAGTTATGTGGTCTCTTTAAGTGTTTGTGAGGGGGGGGGGGGGGGGGGGGGCTGGTGTATCTGTCGCACAGTGACACTCTATCAAAGGCCCTTTGTGTTCCCACCTCTGAGAGTGAGCAGCTGTGAGCCTCAGCACGACTCAGCATTCGTGCTCGACCACACATGCCCCACTGATCTCCCACGCTGCCCTCTGCTCCTCCACTGTCCTCTGAGGCAACCAAATACAAGGTAACAAGCAACACGCTTCAAGTGCAGATAAAGACTTGGCTTAAAAGAAAGAAACTGCTTTGGTTTTGAGCCAGTCCCACTCATTCTAGAAGATCTGTGAACATTTTCCTAACAGATCCCTGGGCTTCTCACTTATTCCTCTATAATTGTTTTTGGTCAGACCTTGTAATTTCAATATTTGGGTGTTCTGAGATTTTAGTGTCAGAAAACCAAATTCAATAAACAGACCTTAACATATAAATTAGTCCACCTTTTTAGTCCAGAGACTGAAATAACTCAACAACTCTAAGATGGAAACTTCTGTGATGAGATAATTTCAGTTTATAGACTTACTTTGGTGATCCCAGACTTTTCTTCGAGCACAAAAGGTAACAAAAAAATTGGTTTTGAACTACTGGGTGGATTGGCATAAAATATGGTGCACACGCATGCTTTCAGTATAAAGTGAGACTTTCAATTTGTCCAATATTTAGGTGTCTGACTTAAAATAGTGTAATTCCCATCAGCTTAAGTTGATTTGTGCTAACATGCCAAACTAAGATAGGAGTCTTGGAAAAGTGATAACTGCTAAACATCAGCGTGTTAGCTTTGTCATTACAGTATGTGCGTGTAAACGTACTAGCATTTAGCATGAATCCCAGCTTTGTCTAAGTGCAGCCTCACAAAGCTGTAGCATGCTATAGAGCAGATGCTTGGCATAGTTGCATATTTAATGCATTCAATGTTGTCTTCAATGACAGGGCTATTTGTTCTCCAGAGAATAACTGTCTCTACATTAAAAATGCATTAACATTGGAAGCTGAGATTGCAAATGGACAAATATCTGAAGTATTGTCACGTGACTCTTGACAATAAGTGTGTATTCAGGCAGTTTTCCCAGGGTAAACCTTCAGTTATACAGCTGCAATGAACTGTGACATGCTGATTAACTCACTAAGACTTCACAGAGCTCTAACATGAATACAGATTCATATATAGGAAACTAGCTAAATTATGTTATGGAAAAATAATAACATCTGGACAATAGAGTGGATGTTCCACCTTCAACTTTAACACATATTTTACATTTTCTACACAAAGCATATCAGCCGCTTCGGCTTTTTAGTCCAGCCTCTCCTCCCTTTCTCTTGTCTGTTCCAGAAAAAGCAAATGAGGGACTAATGAAAGAAAGAAATGGATTGCAGAGCCCGCCTCATGTTGCTACAATGCTAATGGACTAGTTGCTTTGCTCTTGGCAGAAGAGTCATTATGTGTGAAGACTGATGTCCTGTGTCCAATTTACTGTAAGAATGCCCAGCGTGCCATGCCAAGGGGTCAACGTGAAAAAAGTGAGTGAAATAGGATGTGACTGATGTGTTGTCTCTCACTGATTGAGAAAAAACAACACATGGATGTATTTTAGTTCTGTCTGTCCCCTTTCAATTTTGATGGGATACAGAATTGAAACAAATTACTTTTATCAAACAATTTTTTCAACAAGATGAGTGAGGGTAGAATTACATTGCATTCAAGATTTCATGACACCAAGAAAACAACATTTGCCTTAAATGAGATAGTACCAATTAATAATTCATCCCTGCTCATTTTTTCAAACCAAACAAACACTGACAAAATATCAAACAATTTCTCATCTGAATAAAAACTAAAAAGCGCTACCTTGTGAAAGCCAGTTGCAGTCGGGACACTCAGATGAAACAAACTGGATGACCCTCCTCACACAGAACAACAGTTGGTCAGTTAGTAGGTTTAGCACACGGCTGAAGGAACACCCCCTGCTGTGCTGTGATAGTTGAACCAGGGGCCCGGGCCACGGACACTCACTTTAACAAATCACATGCACTCAGCTTTGCCCGGCTGCCCATATGGAGGACCCCCGCTGGGGCTCGAGTGCTGTGTAACCCCTTCTCTGCTCTTCGCTGCTTTTCCCATCATGCCTCACTCTCTCTGGCTACTGTATGTCACACATCCAATGGACCTGCAGCCCGCTGGCAGGAGCACTGGCTGCTACCCGCCTCCTGCTGGGATGACCCCCACTTCAGGAAGGGATACCCCAAGGTTAAAGGGATCCAAACAATGAGAATGGAAATGTGCTACAGGAAGTGAAGGACACTCAGTTCTAGTACAGTGCAGTGTCCACAAAAGCCTCAGAAAGAAGAAAATGGGCACACTGATAAAAAAGAGACATCTCACCACAGAATAATAATTGTACTATATACACTGCACCTCATTATACAATGCTACATTTATTTAAGTATAGTATTAACACTGCTGCTACTTATCTACCTGAATGTGTCTTTATGTAAATTGTAATAATTTGTATTTTAAATACTAGTGCATGCCTTTTTTTATAATAGTGTTTTTGTCTCTGTCTATACTCTATCTTTAAATGTCCTTTTTGTGGGTTGAATACATAAATTCTGATTCTAAATAAATCAAAATGTATTATGGGATTAAGGCTTCAGGATTACAAACTAGAGCATTAGATTTCAAATGTCATCATAAACATAGTCAACATTACCATCACTGTAATCATGTCCTGAATAGGAATCATTCCACAGTGAAGCATCACTGCAATAAAGACTAAGGGAACATGTTGTACTGTACCTAACCCCCACCCTCACAATCCAGTAGCCTCAAGTTTAAAAGGGAGGCTTCGTGTGACAAGAAAGTGAGAAAAAAAGGGAGAGTGAAAGAGCAGGATTGGGGAAATCCAGTGAGACTAAATTGGAGCATCCCTCCCTTTGTAGCACATGCTGAAGACCATGTCCCTTTGATGTGAAATACATGGGGAAATGTGACTCTGAGCTCCGGAAGAAAAAAATTGGGTATAAAAGGGGGCGTGGCGAAATGATGTAAGAGCCTCGCTAAGGAGGACACTGCTCTGTTTGGTTTTTTTCAGACTATTTCGCCCTCCACTTCAAGGCACACTAACCCTTTCTGGTGATTTGCATCCGGCTCATATACCATAGCCTCTAACCACAATCAATGCACTAATGGTGATTGCTGAGGCTGCAATTAACCTCTCCCTCTTTCAAATCCAGCTATGCTTGTTTGCAAATTGCTGCAAAACATGGACTACCCAAACAATAAAACAGTGGTAAATAACCATCTTAGGGAAAATATAAAATGTAAAATATATACAAGCATGGCTGCAAATTATGCATAACACACATTAATGCTCACACACACCCACTCACAAATGCATGTGCACATTATGTACATTGTGATTGGCAGGGGTGTCATTACGCAACTGCTTTCTCACTAACATAATGGCAGGTTAGGAAGCAGATATTATGTGGTTCTTTATTTCCACCCAGCAGGGCGCAGACTTTTATGGATGAGAATTAAAAACAAGTCCTCTACATGTGTTTGCCTCCTTTCTGTTCTCTGAGCAGCCATGTTTTACTATAGCAGCTCAGCTATTGCCAGACTGTGATTTAGTCTGATTTCCCTTTATCAGACTCATTGTGTTTGGACCCATTTCCCCATCTTTTTTGTGAAACCGTGCATTATTTAGAGGCTAGAGTCTGTTTGAGATGCACCAATGGGTTAATCGGTGTGTGTGTGTGTGTGTGTGTGTGTGTGTGTGTGTGTGTGTGTGTGTGTGTGTGTGTGTGTGTGTGTGTGTGTGTGTGTGTGTGCCAGCTGTTGGATTGGTACATTGTCTGGGATCTCTTGTTTCCATATAAATCCATAAGATCGTAGTCCTTTCATGTGTTAACTGTGGTGGCAGATGCCCTCCTATTTCTGTAGACCATGTTTGGGACATTTGTTTTGACTGCCAGAATGCTTTGTTTATTTCAAGATGGAGGATTTCACAAGGAAGATTTGGTGAAGATGAAGTTGAAGTCAGATCCTGAGGCATATTTGTTTTCAGACTACTGCTGCTGTGTTAACAATGCAGCATTTTCTACCATTTTCATGTCCATTCAGGAGGAAATGAAAGCTTCGTCTGATTGCCGATGTTAGAACAGTATTTAAAAATGAAAGCATTCCGTACAGTTTGTACATTGTTTGGAGCCATTATAAGCTAGACATACCTTTTATAAAAAAAGCAACTTTGACTCTGAATTGGATGTGATTTTGGGATAAACTCCTCCTTTAAAGCTCTCAGCCATCACTGCTTCCTCTCTCCATCAAAACAATGTTTCTGAAAAAGCCCTGTTTATAGGCTACCTCCCTTTCATTTAGAGTCCATTACCATCCTCCAGACTTTGCTTTTACGAGGTCTGCTCTATCAAGTCATCTGCTCATTTAAATGCATTAGACAGCATTAACGATGAGAGATATCACCTGTCTGCCCCAGGCAAAGTATAAAGGGCCATTAAGTGGATTCCCACTGATGTCCTCGAATCCATCTAGCACATGACCGTATCAGAAAAGCATGGGGAAAGCAGAAAAGGTGCTTGTTTTACGAGTACATGTTCATTAAATCGCTTAATAAGCTCAACCATTAAAGAGTTAATGATAGTTGTAAATAAAGCTGCTGGCATTTATGCTTTATGGGCTATACACTGTATAAAGATGAATGTATAAAGTATAAATATTGTCCATGAGAGTGGGTTCAGAACGCAATAATCAGAATGACGTGTTAAATTGAAGCTATTTAAATAAAAAACTACATTAAAATGCAAAAAAAGTATGCATTAAAGATGGAAAAAAAAACTGTTTTGACTCAGGTTTTTTTTTTTTTTAAACATATCAGTTTCTTTCAGACTTGCAGACACCTCAGGGTGCATCTAGGTGTTACACACTCACCTGCTGGCGACCTGTCTCTCTCCTCCATGGTCCTGCATCAGAGCTGCTCTGCTCCAGCGGGTTCTGCAGGAAACTGACGGACGAAGCTCCTCTTTTATGGATCAGACTAAAGGTGCTTAAAAACACGCAGGTCCATTGAAAAAAACAGCTTGACTCATATTTCTTCAGTGCCTTCTGCTGCCGCCCAAGAAGAAGAAAGAAGATGCCCGTCCTGCTT